>NC_142812.1:40136853-40149353 GCF_049724085.1 Artemia sp. Qi Xiang Cuo
CTGTGCTGTCGACCTCAATTCACCTATCGTGAATCAATAATTCCCCTTAGAAACAACAAATTAATTTCCCCTTTCTTGACAGATCAATCAATCAATGACATCATCTGTCAGACTTTAAAAATTTTCGCCTAGAAACATTTCTCCAGGAATAGATCCAAATCATTAATGTCTTTGCCTCGGGAACAGTTCTACTGGTCGAACTCCAAAGGATATTAATAACCAATGGCCATGGAAACAATTAGGCAAGAAACATCTTAGCGATGAATTGTTTTAGCGCGCGAAAAGGTTTCATATTAATTTGAAATGCGTTAGCGCAGAGATGCCAATAACAAAGGAACACGCTGAATTTACGTTTAGGGATTATTTGGGCGAAACCGTTTTAGACAGGTTATGGAACTATTTCGGCGAAACAGATAGAGACATATTAAAAGAAGATTTTTGAAGAGATTTTAGAAGAGAATTTGAGTGTGGTCGTTATAATACACAAGTTTCATTTGAACAGTGTTGTGAGGTCCTCTAACCCAACCCCAAAGGGTTCCAATCCTCCTACCCCAACCCCGAAGGAAGCCCCCGGTCCTCAAAGCCCCCCAAACTCCCAAAGGCCCTCCACCGGTCCCCCAAAGGCCCACCCAGACCCCCAAAGGCCATCCCCAGGCCCCAAATGTCCCCCAGGCTCCCAACTGTCCCCCGGACACTCAAAGGCCCCCCAAGCTCCCAAAGGGCCACCGGCGCCCCAAAGGCCCACCCAGACCCCCAAATGCCATCCCCGGGCCCCCCAAAGGCACATCGAGCTCCCAAAGGACCAACGGGGTCCCAAAGGCCCTCCACCGGTCCCCAAATGTCCCCCAGGCACCCAAAGACCCTCCCGGCGCCCCAAAGGCCCACCCAGACCCCCAAATGCCCTCCCCGGACCCCCAAGCCCAGCCCCCGGGCCCCAAAGGCCCCCCCCCGCTCCCCAAGGCCCACCGACCCTCAAGGGACCCACAGACCCTCAAAGGCTCTCCCCGAGCACTCGTCTTTCGTTGATGTGTGTTGTCTGAAACCTATGATTTGGGATGTGTAGTTTGCTACTTCAGGCTTTTCTGAGCTAAGGTTTCCTAGTATTTCCTAGGTGAATGTTGTCTGAAACCAATAGTTTGGGATGAGTAGTTTGCTATTTCAGGCTTTTATGAGCTAGGTTTCTTAGCCTTTCGTTGATGTGTGTTGAGTGAAACTTATGATTTGGGATATGTAGTTTGTTATTTTTGACTTTTCTGAGTTGGATTTCTTAGTCTTTCATAGGTGAGTGGTGACTGAAACCTATGATTTGGGATGTGTAGTTTGCTATTTTCGACTTTTCTGAGCTGGATTTCTTAGCCTTTCATAGGTATGCGTTGTCAGAAAATTATGATTTGGGATGTATAGTTTGCTATTTCAGGCTTTTCTGAGCTAAGGTTTTCTAGTATTTCGTAGGTGAATGTTGTCTGAAACCAATAGTTTGGGATGAATAGTTTGCTATTTTTGACTTTTCTGAGCTAGGTTTCTTAGTCTTTCGTTGGTGTGTGTTGACTGAAACCGATGATTTGGGATATGTAGTTTGCTATTTTTGACTTTTCTGAGCTGGATTTCTTAGTCTTTCATAGGCGTGTGTTCTATGAAACCTATGATTTGGGATGTGTGGAGTTCTACTTTTGACTTTTCTGAGCTTGATTTCTTAGACTGTCATAGGTGTTTGTTGTCTGAAACCTATAGTTTGGGATGACTAGTTTGCTATTTTTGACTTTTCTGAGCTAGGTTTCTTAGACGTTCATAGGTGAGTGTTGTCTGAAACCTATGATTTGGGATATGTAATTTGCTATTTCCGAATTTTCATAACCGGATTTCTTAGTCTTTCGTAGGTGTGTGGTGTCTGAAACCAATGATTTGGGGTGCGTGGGTTGCTATTTTTTTGACTTTTCTGAGCTGGATTTCTTAGCCATTCGTAGGTGTGTGTTGACTGAAACCTATGATTTGGGATGGTTAATTTGCTATTTTTGACTTTTCTGAGCTAGATTTCTTAGCCTATCATATGTGTGTCCTTTCAGAAAATTATGATTTGGGAGGTGTAGTTTGCTTTTTGGACTTTTCAGAGCTAGGATTCTTAGTCACTCATAGGTGTTTGTTGTCTGAAACTTCGAGTTTGGGATGAGTAGTTGGCTATTTCAGACTTTTCTGAGCTAAGGTTTCTTAGTATTTCGTAGGTGAATGCTGTCTGTAACTTATGATTTGGGATATGTAAATTACTATTTCGGGCTTTTCTTAGTTGGATTTCTTAGTCTTTCATAGGTGTGTAGTGTCTGAAACCTATGATTTGGGATGTGTAGTTTGCTATTTTCGACTTTTATGAGCTAGGTTTCTTAGCCTTTCATAGGTATGTGTTGTCAGAACATTATGATTTGGGATGTGTAGTTTGCTATTTCAGGCTTTTCTGAGCTAAGGTTTTCTAGTATTTCGTAGGTGAATGTTGTCTGAAACCAATAGTTTGGGATGTGTAATTTGCTATTTCCGACTTTTCATAACGTGATTTCTTAGTCTTTCGTAGGTGTGTGGTGTCTGAAACCTATGATTTGGGATGTTTGGGTTGCTATTTCAGGCTTTTCTGAGTTGGATTACTTAGTCTTTCATAGGTGTGTAGTGTCTGAAACATATGATTTGGGGTGGATGGATTGATACTTTTGACTTTTCTGAGCTGGATTTCTTAGCCTTTCATAGGTGTGTGTTGACTGAAACCTATGATTTGGGATGTGTAGTTTGCTATTTTCGACTTTTCTGAGCTAGGTTTCTTAGCCATTCATAGGTGAGTGATGTCTGAAACCTATGATTTGGGATATGTAATTTGCTATTTCTGACTTTTCATAACCGGATTTCTTAGTCTTTCGTAGGTGTGTGATGTCTGAAACCTATGATTTGGGGGTGTGTGGGTTGATATTTTTTGACTTTTCTGAGCAGGATTTCATAGCCATTCGTAGGTGTGTGTTGACTGAAACCTATCATTTGGGATGGTTAATTTGCTATTTTTGACCTTTCTAAGCTAGATTTCTTAGCCTTTCATAGGTGTGTCCTTTCAGAAAATTATGATTTGGGAAGCATACAAAAATTTACACATTCACACGAAAAATTACATTCACACAAAAACTTAAATGCACACAAAAAATTACACACACACACACACACACACACAAAAAATACACATTAACACAACAAAACATACACACACACTCAAAAACTTACACACACAAATAAAATTACACATGCACACTAAAACTAACACACACACACACACACTAAAACTAACACACACACTCCAAAACTAACACACACACACACACACACAAACTTACACACACACACACACACACAAAAAATAACACATGCACACGAAAACTTAAATGCACACAAAAACTTACATGAAAACAAAAACTTACACACACACACACACACAAAACTTACAAACACACACACACACGAAAACTCACACACACACACGCCAAAACTAACACACACACAAAAACATACACAAACACAAACACACACATACACAAAAACTTACACATGAACACAAAAAAAACACCCACATGTGTGTGGGTTGATAGTAGAGGTGACCCTAAAGCCCCCACGCGACACCCCTGCTGCCACCTATAACTTTTTTGCACCCCAAATATGGGCATAGAGTCCCTAGGGGAAATGGATTTCTGAGAAATTGATTGCGTAATCGATTGGGAATTTGGAACACCTGTGCTGTCAGTCATTAATCAAATTGTTTCCAGGCAAAGTTTAATAATGTCTGACAGGTACTGTCAACATTTCTCCAGGAATAGATCCAAGTCATTAATGTCTTTGCCACGGAAACAACTCTTTTGGTCGAACTCCAAAAGATATTAATAACCAAACGCCATGGAAACAGTCCCCAAGAAACATCTTAGCGATGAATTGTTTTAGCGCGGGAATCAGGTTTCTTATTAATTTGAAATGCGTTTGCGCAGAGATGCCAAAAACAAAAGGAACACGCTGAAATTACGTTTAGGGATTATTTGGGCGAAATCGTTTTAGACAGGTTATTGAATTATTTCGTCAAAACTGTTAGAGACATTTTAAAAGATGATTTTTGAAGAGGATTTTAGAAGAGGATTTGAAGTTGAAACTCTGTGGTCGTTATAATACGCAAGTTCCATTTGAACAGTGTCGTGAGGTCCTCTACCCCAACCCCAAAGGGCTCCAATCCCCACCACCCCAACCCCGAAGGAAGCCACCGGTCCTCAAAGGTTCTCCGGATTCCCAAAGGACCACCCGGCCCTCAAGGGTCCCCCAGACCCCCGGCCCCCAAAGGGCCCCTCCCCCTTGGCCCCAAAGGGCCCCTCCCCTCCCTCTTCCTCCCCCTCCTCTCCCCTCCTCTCCCCCTCCCCTCCCCCTCCCCTCCCCCCTCCCCTCCTCCTCCTCCTCCCACCTCCTCCTCCCCTCCCCTCCTCCCCCCTCCTTCCCCCTTCCCCCCCATTTTTTATACTTTTTTTTGTGCATTGAGACACATAAGGGTCCCCCGAGCCCCCCAAAGGCTCCTGAGCCCCATTTTTAATACTTTTAAGGCATTATTATATCTTTTCAGAACAAATTATTATTTTAGGGAATTATTTCGGCGAAACGGTTAGAGACATTTTAAAAGATGATTTTTGAAGATGTTTTAGAAGAGGATTTGAGGGTGAAACTCTGTGGTCGTTATAATACACAAGTTCCATTTGATCAGTGTCGTAAGGTCTCATACCCCAGCCCCAAAGGCCCCCGGTCCCCCTAATGCCCCTCGATCCCCCAAAGACCACCGGGACCCCCCCCCCACCATTTTTTTTTTTAATAATTTTTGAAATTTTTTTAACATGGTATTTTTTTTTAACTTTTTTATGTATCTTAAAATGATATGAAATATGCTTACGGCACTACCAATCGTACTCTGTGCTTGTTCATAGACACGACGCGGCTTTCCCACTGGTACTCTATGGCAGGTTATCGACACTACCTAGTTTATTGTGTGCATTAAATCAGTATTTTTTCGTAGTGGAAGGATAAACACACAATTCATATCTATACAAAAGAGAAGATGAATTATTCGAAGAAAGTATGTACACATGAAAAAATCATCGTCGCCTTGAATGCTGACAAGGAGAAATACCTGAACTATGAAACGAGTGCAAGTGGTAACACTATTGGAAATGTGTGCATGCGTTGTCATGACAGCGAGAAGTTAGATTTCTTTGGAGTACCCAAGAATTTCATTCGTGTAAACGGTGGATATGCGAGAGTAACATTACCAGAGAAATTAGTGCTCAAAGAGAATGCAAACTTAAAAATAATTGTCGATGATCGGGGACAACTCCTTGCTACTATTGCTGGTAACACATTACCTGTTGATACATCCTATCAGCATCTTTACGGTATTAGCATTTTAAAGAGAACAAGAAGAAGACAAGCATACTCCTGCAATAATGTCATTAATCATATCTTGTCAACATGTCAAAACTGCTATCTATGTAAAAATAATGTGACAATAGACAGTGAAATCGCAGGCAGAATAAAAAGGACATTAGCAGACAATATCATCAATGAATATAAAGATGAATTGACGGAAAGTGAAGCGAAAGTGTACTAATAATGTATAATAATGTATTTAACATATTTTTATATTAATATTCTACATGTCGTTATTTCATTAAAAATATCTTATGCATTATTTTGTTAAGTGTTCATTATTTTTAGGGTATGCTAGAACGTCAAACGTTCAGAATATCTATTAAAATGGTCAGAGATGTAAGAAAAAGAATTTTTAGAGATAAAGATACTACTAGCAGGCTCAATTTTTCTTAGAAGATAGAAAAGTTCAAGTTCTCTTCTGAATTTTACCAACGAGCACATTTCAATTCTAATTTCTCCAGAGAAAATAAAAAGCTTCCACTTCAGTTTTAAGTTCACCAAGACATAAAAAATTTAAAGTTCTGTTCTAAATTTTTCCGTAGAAGATAGGAAAATAATACTATGATTGTGATTATTTTCCATGAAGATAAAAAGTTCCACTTTAATTCTAAATTTTCTTAAATTCAGTTCCAACCTTTTTCAAAGAGATGAAAAATTTAAAGTTCTGTTCCAAATATTTTCCAGGAAGAAGAAAAGTTCAACTTCGATTATGAATTTTCTTAATGAAAATGAAATAAGTTATTGATCAATTCTATTTCCCCAAAATAATATAAAAATTTTCCACTTCAGTTCAGATTTTTCTCAAAGAGATGAAAAAATTTAAAATACTGTTCCAAATATCTCTTAGAAGATAGAAAAGTTCAAGTTCTCTTCTGAATTTTACCAACGAGCACATTTCAATTCTAATTTCTCCAGAGAAAATAAAAAGCTTCCACTTCAGTTTTAAGTTCACCAAGACATAAAAAATTTAAAGTTCTGTTCTAAATTTTTCCATAGAAGATAGGAAAAGTTATGCTATGATTGTGATTATTTTCCATGAAGATAAAAAGTTTCACTTTAATTCTAAATTTTTTTAAATTCAGTTCCGACTTTTCTCTTAGAGATGAAAAAATTTAAAATACTGTTCCAAATATTTCTTAGAAGATAGAAAAGTTCAAGTTCTCTTCTGAATTTTACCAAAGAACACATTTCAATTCTAATTTCTCCAGAGAAAATAAAAAGCTTCCACTCCAGTTTTAAGTTCGCCATGACATAAAAAATTTAAAGTTCAGTTCTAAATTTTTCCATAGAAGATAGGAAAAGTTATACTATGATTGTGATTATTTTCCATGAAGATAAAAAGTTTCACTTTAATTCTAAATTTTCTTAAATTCAGTTCCGAATTTTCAAATGGAGATTGAAAAAATTGAAAGTTATATTCCAAATTTTTCCTAGGAGATAGGAAAAGTTATACTTTGATCGGGAATATTCAAGTTCTTTTCTGAATTTTACAAAAGAACACAATTCAATTCTAATTCCTCCGGAGAAAATAAAAAGCTTCCACTTCTGTTTTAAGTTCACCAAGACATAAAAAATTTAAAGTTCAGTTCTAAATTTTTCCACAGAAGATAGGAAAAGTTATACTATGATTGTGATTATTTTCCATGAAGATAAAAAGTTTCACTTTAATTCTAAATTTTCTTAAATTCAGATCCGACTTTTCACATAGAGATGAAAAAATTTAAAGTTCTGTTCCAAATTTTTCATAGAAGATTGGAAAAGTTATACTTTGATCGTGAATATTCAAGTTCTCTTCTGAATTTTACCAAAGAACACAATTCAATTCTAATTTTTCCAGAGAAAATAAAAAGCTTCCACATCAGTTTAAGTTAACCAAGACATAAAAAATTTAAAGTTCAGTTCTAAATTTTTCCATAGAAGATAGGAAAAGTTATACTATGATTGAGATTATTTTCCATGAAGACAAAAAGTTTCATTTTAATTCTAAATTTTCTTAAATTCAATTCCGACCTTTCTCAAAGAGATGAAAAAATTTAATCTTCTGAATTTTACCAACGAACACAATTCAATTCAATTAAGTTAGGTTAGGTTAAGTTAGGTTAGGCTAGGTTAGCCTACGTACGCGCGCGTACGTAGGCTAACCTAGCCTAACCTAACTTAACCTAACCTAACTTAATCTAACCTAACCTAATCATACACCTAACTTTTTGCCTGTCTCTCACCTAGCCTAAGCACGCGTACGTAGGCTAACCTATCCTAACCTAACTTAACCTGACCTAACTTAATCTAGTCTAACTTAACCTGATTTATTCTTTTTACAATTTTTAAGTTTTGTTAGTTTAGCTTATCCTGAGATCTCATGATAAGATAACCTAACCTAGCCTAACTTAAACATGGAGAAATGTTTCTAATTATTTATTAATATTTATTTATTAACTAACCTAAACTATTGTTTTTGGTGGTTAGATGAATGAACTGAATTTAAGAAAAATTAGAAATAGAGTGAAACTTTTTATCTTCATGGTAAATAATCACAATCATAGTATAGCCATTCCTATCTTCTATGGAAAAAATTTAGAATTGAACTTTAAATTTTTATGTCTTTGAGAAATTATGAATTGAAATGGAAGCTTTTTCATTTTCATTGGTAAATTTCAGAATTGAGCTAACTTTTTTCTCCTCTCTAAGAAAATTCAGAAGAGAACTTGTACATTTTGCACTTCTTCGAGAAAACTTAGAAATAAAGTGGAGCTCCATATCTTCATGAAGAATATTCACAATCAAAGTATAACTTTTTCTATCTTCTATGAAACATTTCGAACAATATTTTAAATTTTGTCATCTCTTTGAGAAAAATCTGAATTGAAGTGGAAAATTTTATATTATTTTATGAAAATAGAATTGATCAATAACTTATTTCATTTTCATTGAGAAAATTCAGAATCGAAGTTGAACTTTTCTTTTCCGGGAAAATAATTGGAACAGAACTTTAAATTTTTTCATCTCTTTGAGAAAGGTCGGAATTGAATTTAAGAAAATTTAAAATTAAAGTGAAACTTTTTATCTTCATGGAAAATAATCACAATCATATTATAACTTTTCCTATCTTCTATAGAAAAATTTAGAACTGAACTTAAAATTTTTATGTCATGGTGAACTTAAACTGATGTGGTAGCTTTTTATTTTCTCTGGAGAAATTAGAATTGAATAATGTTCTTTGGTAAAATTAATAATAGAACTTGAACTTTTCTATTTTCTATTGAAAATTTAGAAAATTATTTTAAACTTTTTACTATCTTTGAGAAAAATATGAATTGAAGTATGAAATTTTATAATATTTTTAGAAAAATAGAAATGATCAATAACTTATTTCATTTTCATTGAGAAAATTCAGAATCGAAGTTGAACTTTTCTTCACTTCTTTGAGAAAATTTAAAATTGAGGTGAAACTTTTAATCTTCATAGGAAATAATCACAATCATAGTATAACTTTTTCTATCTTCTACGGAAAAATTTAGAACTGAACTTTAAATTTTTTATGTCTTGCTGAACTTAAAACTGAAGTGGAAGCTTTTTATTTTCTCTGGAGAAATTAGAATTGAATTGTGTTCTTTGGTAAAATTCAGAAAAGAACTTGAATATTCACAATCAAAGTATAACTTTTCCTATCTTATATGAAAAATTTGGAACAGAACTTTAAATTTTTTTCATCTCTTTGTGAAAAGTCGGAAATGAATTTAAGAAAATTTAGAATTAATGTGAAACTTTTTATCTTCATGGAAAATAATCACAATCATAGTATAACTTTTCCTATCTTCTATGGAAAAATTTAGAACTGAACTTTAAATTTTTTATGTCATGGCGAACTTAAAACTGAAGTGGAAGCTTTTTATTTTCTCTGGAGAAATTGGAATTGAATTGTGTTCGTTGGTAAAATTCAGAAGATTAAATTTTTTCATCTCTTTGAGAAAGGTCGGAATTGAATTTAAGAAAATTTAGAATTAAAATGAAACTTTTTATCTTCATGGAAAATAATCTCAATCATAGTATAACTTTTCCTATCTTCTATGGAAAAATTTAGAACTGAACTTTAAATTTTTTATGTCTTGGTGAACTTAAACTGATGTGGAAGCTTTTTATTTTCTCCGGAAAAATTAGAATTGAATTGTGTTCTTTGGTAAAATTCAGAAGAGAACTTGAATATTCACGATCAAAGTGTAACTTTTCCAATCTTCTATGAAAAATTTGGAACAGAACTTTTAATTTTTTCATCTCTATGTGAAAAGTCAGAACTGAATTTAAGAAAATTTAGAATTAAAGTGAAACTTTTTATCTTCATGGTAAATAATCACAATCATAGTATAACTTTTCCTATCTTCTATGGAAAAATTTAGAACTGAACTTTAAATTTTTTATGTCATGGTGAACTTAAAACTGAAGTGGAAGCTTTTTATTTTCTCTGGAGAAATTAGAATTGAATTGTGTTCTTTGGTAAAATTCTGAAGAGAACTTGAATATTCACGATCAAAGTATAACTTTTCCAATCTTCTAGGAAAAATTTGGAACAGAACTTTAAATTTTTTTCATCTCTATGTGAAAAGTCGGAACTGAATTTAAGAAAATTTAGAATTAAAGTGAAACTTTTTATCTTCATGGAAAATAATCACAATCATAGTATAACTTTTCCTATCTTCTATGGAAAAATTTAGAACTGAACTTTAAATTTTTTATGTCATGGCGAACTTAAAACTGGAGTGGAAGCTTTTTATTTTCTCTGGAGAAATTAGAATTGAAATGTGTTCTTTGGTAAAATTCAGAAGAGAACTTGAACTTTTCTATCTTCTAAGAAATATTTGGAACAGTATTTTAAATTTTTTCATCTCTAAGAGAAAAGTCGGAACTGAATTTAAGAAAATTTAGAATTAAAGTGAAACTTTTTATCTTCATGGAAAATAATCACAATCATAGTATAACTTTTCCTATCTTCTATGTAAAAATTTAGAACAGAACTTTAAATTTTTTATGTCTTGGTGAACTTAAAACTGAAGTGGAAGCTTTTTATTTTCTCTGGTGAAATTAGAATTGAAATGTGCTCGTTGGTAAAATTCAGAAGAGAACTTGAACTTTTCTATCTTCTAAGAAATATTTGGAACAGTATTTTAAATTTTTTCATCTCTTTGAGAAAAATCTGAACTGAAGTGGAAAATTTTTATATTATTTTGGGGAAATAGAATTGATCAATAATTTATTTCATTTTCATTAAGAAAATTCATAATCGAAGTTGAACTTTTCTTCTTCCTGGAAAATATTTGGAACAGAACTTTAAATTTTTCATCTCTTTGAAAAAGGTTGGAACTGAATTTAAGAAAATTTATAATTAAAGTGAAACTTTTTATCTTCATGGAAAATAATCACAATCATAGTATAACCTTTCCTATCTTCTACGGAAAAATTTAGAACAGAACTTTAAATTTTTTATGTCTTGGTGAACTTAAAACTGAAGTGGAAGCTTTTTATTTTCTCTGGAGAAATTAGAATTGAAATGTGCTCGTTGGTAAAATTCAGAAGAGAACTTGAACTTTTCTATCTTCTAAGAAAAATTGAGCCTGCTAGTAGTATCTTTATCTCTAAAAATTCTTTTTCTTACATCTCTGACCTTTTTAATAGATATTCTGAACGTTTGACGTTCTAGCATACCCTAAAAATAATGAACATTTAACAAAATAATGCATATGATACTTTTAATGAAATAACGACATGTAGAATATTAATAGAAAAATATGTTAAATACATTATTATACATTATTAGTACACTTTTGCTTCACTTTCCGTCAATTCATCTTTATATTCATTGATGATATTGTCTGCTAATGTCCTTTTTATTCTGCCTGCGATTTCACTGTCTATTGTCACATTATTTTTACATAGATAGCAGTTTTGACATGTTGACAAGATATGATTAATGACATTATTGCAGGAGTATGCTTGTCTTCTTCTTCTTCTCTTTAAAATGCTAATACCGGAAAGATGCTGATAGGATGTATCAACAGGTAATGTGTTACCAGCAACAGTAGCAAGGAGTTGTCCCCGATCATCGACAATTATTTTTAAGTTTGCATTCTCTTTGAGCACTATTTTCTCTGGTAATGTTACTCTCGCATATCCACCGTTTACACGAATGAAATTCTTGGGTACTCCAAAGAAATCTAACTTCTCGCTGTCATGACAACGCATGCACACATTTCCAATAGTGTTACCACTTGCACTCGTTTCATAGTTCAGGTATTTCTCCTTGTCAGCATTCAAGGCGACGATGATTTTTTCATGTGTACATACTTTCTTCGAATAATTCATCTTCTCTTTTTTATAGATATGAATTGTGTGTTTATCCTTCCACTGCGAAAAAAATACTGATTTAATGCACACAATAAACTAGGTAGTGTCGATAACCTGCCATAGAGTACCAGTGGGAAAGCCGCGTCGTGTCTATGAACAAGCACAGAGTACGATTGGTAGTGTCGTAAGCATATTTCATATCATTTTAAGATACATAAAAAATTTAAAAAAAAATACCATTTTAAAAAAATTTCAAAAATTATTAAAAAAAAAAATGGTGGGGGGGGGTCCCGGTGGTCTTTGGGGGATCGAGGGGCATTAGGGGGACCTGGGGCCTTTGGGGCTGGGGTATGAGACCTTACGACACTGATCAAATGGAACTTGTGTATTATAACGACCACAGAGTTTCACCCTCAAATCCTCTTCTAAAACATCTTCAAAAATCATCTTTTAAAATGTCTCTAACCGTTTCGCCGAAATAATTCCCTAAAATAATAATTTGTTCTGAAAAGATATAATAATGCCTTAAAAGTATTAAAAATGGGGCTCAGGAGCCTTTGGGGCACCGGGGGCCCTTTGGGGGCTCGGGGGGACCCTTCTGTGTCTCAATGCACAAAAAAAAGTATAAAAAATGGGGGGGGGAGGGGGAGGAGGGGAGGGAGGAGGAGGTGGGAGGAGGAGGAGGAGGA
>NC_142812.1:40156853-40244353 GCF_049724085.1 Artemia sp. Qi Xiang Cuo
AAAATAGCAAACTAGTCATCCCAAACTATAGGTTTCAGACAACAAACACCTATGAAAGGCTAAGAAATCCAGCTCAGAAAAGTCAAAAGTAGCAATCCACCCATCCCAAATCATAGGTTTCATAGAACACACGCCTATGAAAGACTAAGAAATCCAGCTCAGAAAAGTCAAAAATAGCAAACTACATATCCCAAATCATCGGTTTCAGTCAACACACACCAACGAAAGACTAAGAAACCTAGCTCAGAAAAGTCAAAAATAGCAAACTATTCATCCCAAACTATTGGTTTCAGACAACATTCACTTACGAAATACTAGAAAACCTTAGCTCAGAAAAGCCTGAAATAGCAAACTATACATCCCAAATCATAATTTTCTGACAACGCATACCTATGAAAGGCTAAGAAATCCAGCTCAGAAAAGTAGAAAATAGCAAACTACACATCCCAAATCATAGGTTTCAGTCACCACTCACCTATGAAAGACTAAGAAATCCAACTCAGAAAAGTCAAAAATAACAAACTACATATCCCAAATCATAAGTTTCACTCAACACACATCAACGAAAGGCTAAGAAACCTAGCTCATAAAAGCCTGAAATAGCAAACTACTCATCCCAAACTATTGGTTTCAGACAACAGTCACCTATGAAATACTAGGAAACCTTAGCTCAGAAAAGCCTGAAGTAGCAAACTACACACCCCAAATCATAGGTTTCAGGCAACACACATCAACGAAAGACGAGTGCTCGGGGAGAGCCTTTGAGGGTCTGTGGGTCCCTTGAGGGTCGGTGGTCCTTTGGGAGCTCGGGGGACCTTTGGGGACCGGGGGATGGGCTTTGGGGGCCGGGGATGGCATTGGGGGGTCTGGGTGGGCGTTTGGGGGGGGGGGCGGGCCTTGGGGGGCCTGGGGGACATTGGGGGACGGGTGGCGGGCCTTGGGGACCCCGTTGGTCCTTTGGGAGCTCGATGTGCCTTTGGGGGGCCCGGGGATGGCATTTGGGGGTCTGGGTGGGCCTTTGGGGCGCCGGTGGCCCTTTGGGAGCTTGGGGGCCTTTGAGTGTCCGGGGGGACAGTTGGGAGCCTGGGGGACATTTGGGGCCTGGGGATGGCCTTTGGGGGTCTGGGTGGGCCTTTGGGGGACCGGTGGAGGGCCTTTGGGAGTTTGGGGGGCTTTGAGGACCGGGGGCTTCCTTCGGGGTTGGGGTAGGAGGATTGGAACCCTTTGGGGTTGGGTTAGAGGACCTCACAACACTGTTCAAATGAAACTTGTGTATTATAACGACCACACTCAAATTCTCTTCTAAAATCTCTTCAAAAATCTTCTTTTAATATGTCTCTATCTGTTTCGCCGAAATAGTTCCATAACCTGTCTAAAACGGTTTCGCCCAAATAATCCCTAAACGTAAATTCAGCGTGTTCCTTTGTTATTGGCATCTCTGCGCTAACGCATTTCAAATTAATATGAAACCTTTTCGCGCGCTAAAACAATTCATCGCTAAGATGTTTCTTGCCTAATTGTTTCCATGGCCTTTGGTTATTAATATCCTTTGGAGTTCGACCAGTAGAACTGTTCCCGAGGCAAAGACATTAATGATTTGGATCTATTCCTGGAGAAATGTTTCTAGGCGAAAATTTTTAAAGTCTGACAGATGATGTCATTGATTGATTGATCTGTCAAGAAAGGGGAAATTAATTTGTTGTTTCTAAGGGGAATTATTGATTCACGATAGGTGAATTGAGGTCGACAGCACAGGTGTTCTGACTCGTGACTACACCACGTGGTTTATGGTTTTCACAGTGAGAAAGTTCCTGTTTTTTCATTCTCACTGAGAAAACCATAAAACAGACATGAATTGCTGTTGACATCCATAAATGTGACAATGTTCATGTTTTTCAAATTCTCACTGACAAAAACCATAAATCATCCATAATTTGATGTTGACATCCGAAAAAAACATCAAATAAATCGAACAACACACATAAATATCCATGAAAACAACCAGAAATGTGACAAAATTCTTGGTTTTTCAAGTGATAAAATTCCTGTTTTTTCATTCTCACTGAGAAAACCATAAACCACGTGGTGGGGTCACGAGTGGCACCCCCATCTCTACTTACATCTACGAGATAGGGTTGCGAGATATGAGTATAATTTGGTGGATAGTATTATCTAGGGCCTTATTTGTGATTTTTTGGGTGCCTGGAGGTGATCCTGCTTGTGTAAACGGAAGTGAGGAGGGAGGTGTTGAATCTTTTAGTCAGAATATCCACCAGAATAGATTATCGTAATTCAACAAAATTCGATAGAAAGTGAGAGGTTAATTTTATTTTGTGCCTTTTTAGGATCCAACTTCTGAGAAAAGAGGGAGTTCTTGAATGTTTTCATCAAGACAACAACCAGAAGGAGTTTCCAATTTCAATCAAACCTGATTAGAGGAAACATCGAATCTCCTAGTTTTACTTTTAGAGGGTCCAGGACGAATTAGATCTTTGTGGAAGCTGGGAGAGGGTATTTAAATAGTCATCAGGTTATCTACCAAAAGAAGTTGTATAATGCCGATCAAAAGAGGATATAAAAGTAGGAGCGAGTGCTGGGTTTATATCATAAGCACGTCTACCAGAAGGAGCCGTCGGATCCTAACCAAACCCGGTGGAAAGTGACAATGGGGCTCATAATTGCGATTATTTAATTTATATCTGATCTGACTTCTTTTGGAGCGGAGGGGATTCAAAATCTTCATCAGTTTAGTTATTCTTTGGGCTAGCGGAATTTGTTCAGCAAAACCTTGTTAACAGCTACAGTTAAGGAGTCTCGGATGCTCTCTGTAAAGGAATTACTATATTCATATCACCCAGATTTATAAGAAGGGTGTATTGGATCTCAACTAAATTTTTTAAGGACCAACAGCTAGGAATTTTGTTCCAGCTTAAGTAGAGTTCAAATCCAATATGAATTGTTTCTTATGTTTCTCTGTGGCTGTAATACATGTTGCAAGTCGCTTAAACACTTCGCAGGGAGTCAGAAGAGATTTAGTTTCTCTTGTCATTCTCCTTTTTTGTCTTGTGCTCGCGTGATTGATTATCTGAGAAAAAGAGCTAAAATAAAACAAGGCCACAAAAGGAAAATAGAATGGAAGAGATAATTAAGAAGCCTTATTGATGAATATGCCTACTCAGAATTGGAGGGAGTTCAAAACGAAGGCGTGTGTGGGTATAGGACTTCTTAGAAGAATTAATGTTTAATAACAAGTTTTGTTTCCCGTGGTTAGCACGCTAGACTTGAAATTCTTTGTCCGTAAGTACAGGGGTTCAAGCCCTGGTGCCGCTGGTTATCTGGTTTAGAACGCGAGTTAGTGGCGTGACTCTGTAAGCCCTGACAAAGTCGACGCAGCTCTTAATGGGTACCTTGAGAAATCTGGGGAAGGCAAACAGGAAGGGTGTGCGAACACACTGTATGACTTTCCCAGTATGGCTTTCCGCTGGCTGAAATCGATGTCGGTAATAGAATGCAAAACTTGCAATTTAGTTTTTTTCATTTGTAAAATAAATGCTGTAAAATGTTGTAATCTGAAACTGGAAAAGGTACCTCCATATACGTTAATGTATTAGTACGTACATTAACACAGATAATACGTGCATAACCTTGAAGATAAATATGGTTTCATGTCTAAGTGAAATTACTAATAATGTGAACAATAGAGGCTGGTATCCTCTTCTGATAACAACCGCTGACTATTCCGTGCAATGTGCTTGTTAGGCCTAACTAATAAGCTTTAGAAGATAATTGCTTGGCTATCAAACTTATCCATCTCCGAATTGTAGCCAGAAGAATCATTCATACATTCCCCCCCCCCCCTCTCCACAGCGGCAAAGTAAGTTGCAAGGTCTAAGGCAAGATAATAGCTAGTCTATGGTCTTGAAGACCAATCTTTTCATCTCTACGTGAAATTACTAATAATATGAACAAAAATGACTGGTATGCTCTTCTGATAGCAACTGTTAACTATTTAGTGTAATGCACGTATTTGCAAACAAAATTAAGAACATCCCCGCCCCCCACACACCAACAAAGTACATCGCTATGTCTAGATTGTTTCCCGCAAATGAAATATTTACACACAAGACCTTGCAACTCATGCCTAAGGTAAACTACTAATAATATGAGCAAAAAAGACTGGAATGCTCTTCTAATAGTGACTTACGCTAATTTCAACGCCAGAATTTCGTCGTTTTACCGGTAGCTAAAACCTAAAAAGAGACGAACACGCAAAAAAAGCCCAAAACCCCCCTAAAAATGGTGTCAGACCTAAATACAAAGTACACCATTAGTGCCGCCTTGTCTGAAACCCCTATTAAGGAAATATACACTCCCTTGGCTTGAGCAAAAAGGAAAATCCATTTTTCGAAAAACAAGGAAAATTGCTGCAACCACGATATTCTGTATCGAATGTATCTTTTTCTTTCCGTTTTTTTTCTTTCTCCGCAGTTACCGGGGCACTGGAACATCATAGAGAGCTATTTGATGGCTATTTTAAAAGGGAATCACTACATCTACTTGCTTTTGTAATTAAGAGAAAATAATATTTCAAATAAAATTAATTTTTTACGAACACTGCATTTTCGTGTAATACTGGGGTGACAAATCATGGTTGCAGCTGTAGCTGCACCCTAGTAAGAGACGAACACGTCCCATAGTAACAAAAATAATAGTCGATACCCTTAAAAATGAAATCAAATCGAAATACAAAGTAAAACATTAGAACCACCTTGGCCGAAATCTCTACAAAGAAAACTTACAGTCCCTTGGCTTGACCAACAAGGAAAATCCGTTGGCATGGAAAATAAGGAAAGTGGCTGCAGCCCCGAAATTCCACATCGGAAGCATTTTTTTTCTGACTTCTTCTTCGCAGCTAGCAGGGCACTAAAACATCTTTGAGAGCTATTTAAGGGTTCATTTTAAAGGAATGAAATGGCCCTTAAACAACTTTCTTCGATGTTCAAGTGTCCAGCCAATAGTGGAGAAAAAAAGCTGCATAAAAAATGCTACTCATACAAAAATTTGATTTTCCTTGTTGTTCGAGCGAGGGGAATCTGAGTTTCCTTTATATCGTTTTTGGCCATAGCAATTCTAATGGTGTACTTTTATTTTGATCGACACTGTGTTTAAGAGTTTCAGGCTATTTTTGAAAATTACCTTAAAATTGTTTCCAAAATAATATTGTGGATGTTGTTTTAGCTGCAACCTAGTAAAGGATGAAAACGGCCCATATTAAAAAAAAAAAAAACAACAACTCAGAAACCCCTATAAATGATGTCGGATGAAAATAAAAATATGCTGTTAAAATTGTCTTGGCCCGAATACCCTATACAGGAAACTTACAGTTCCTTGGCTTCCTTAAACGACACAACCCAACAGTTCCCTAAACAACAAAGAAGATATATTGGCTTGAAAAACCAGGAAATCACGTTTTCGGCTTGGGAATCTTATTTTTTCCAGTTTTTTTCCTCCGCTGCTAGCGGGCCACGGGAACATCATAGAGAACTGATTAAGAGTTCATTATAAAGCAAATTACCACATCTAGTGCCTTTTGTAATAAAAAAAAACACAACATTTAAAACAAAATGATTTTTTTTTACAAAAACTGCATTTTTGTTTGTAAGATGATGAATGATGTCATAGACAAGTATTTTTTGAAAAGTTTCTTCTCTGGGGTACGGTGTCATATTTGATTTACTTTGCTCCCTGATTTTCTGTGATTCGTCTTTTCCGGTTCCAACAAAAAAAGACATAGACTTTTTCTTGTGTGTTATATACACAATTAAAATTATATAGGCGTTTTCGTGGTTGCAACGTTTATTATAGTATCATGGTTGCAGCAGTAGCTGCAACTTAGTAAAAGACGAACCACAGCCCATAGTAACGAATAGTTTAAAAATGCGCTTTGAAAAAAAAACTGCCTAATGAGAAAAAATTGCCATTTGACACTGGTTCAGGAGTGGTAACTTTTTTTCCGTTCTTCTTAAAAATAAAACTTTATAACGAAAAGAAGTTTATGGTGATTTTTGAAAGAAATCGGTGCCAAATCGGAACGAAAAGTGCGTCGTTGGAATGTGAATGGCCAAAAACTTAATATATTGGAATTACAGTCCCCTTGAGCAACAAGAAAAATAACTTTTTGGCATTTATAGTACTGATGCGTCTCCTTTTTTTTTCACCAGGGCTAGCGGGCTATCAGAACATCATAAAGACATGTTTTGTAGCTCATTTTAAAGAAAAGCTACATTTAGTCACTTTTGTAATTAGCACAAAATAATTTTTGAAATGAAATTATAGTAAGAACGAACTCTAGCCCATAGTAACTGAAATATTAAAATAAATCGTCTTATGCATGATGATCCAACACACTTATTGTTTGACAAGATAACTAAAAAAAATAATACCTATAAACTTTTTTTTTTTTACAAAAAAAGGCATTTTCCTATACAAGATGATGATATACTTTAAAGATTTACACATACAACTGAACGCTGGTAGGATACAATTAGACGGTGGTTGTACCAGTAGCTTCAACTAGAGAAAGACGAACATGGCCAAGAGTTACCAAAAAAAAAAAAAAAAAATAGCCTGGAAACCCTAAAAAGGGTATCGGATCGTAACACACAGTACATTTACATATAGAACTAAACATTTTACTATTAAGACTATTTTAGATAATAGTTACCATCCCTGAATCAGCTAGAAATGACATTTTTCACTGACTTACCAGTTTATTTTAAAACGTGCTTCTTAAATTTTGCTACTATGGGCTGTCCTTTACTAGGCTGCCAGCTACTGCTGCATCCATGATATTTTGATGTAGTTGAAATTTCCTTTTTTTTTGGATAAATTATATCGGAAAGGGGGAGTTTCTTAAGGGAATATGAAGCTTCTGGTTTTCCACCCAGGTGATTAGTTTATATTAAACTATAAGAATAGGTTACAGTATCTCAATAGTGATTGTCTTGAAAAGTATCTCCATACAACCAAAGGATTTTGCCCCCTAAAAGGCAAAATAGTCAAACAATTGATTCCCTCTCAGCACCCAAAATTCATAGTTACGGACAATAAAAGTTTACCTTATCTACAAGGATGAATTAGGATTATTTTTAATATACCTCGATACTAATTTTTGAGGTCTGGTTTGCCATTCTTCCCGTTTTTCTTTTGTAGAATTTATTTGATCACCATTTAATCTATTAAGCAAGGTTACACAAACGATGGCCCCTCGAATACCAGCATGGTGAGTTAGTGCTCTAAAAATAACTGCCTCCATTTCAATATTTTGAACTCCGTTCTGATGAAGCTTGGTCAAATATGCAATCTTGGCAGCCTCACTAAATTCACAGAAAGCCCCATCCAGTCTTTCTTGTCCTTCGTAAAAGTCATCAGCGCATATGGTCTTCCCTATGGTTGTTTTCCATGGATCTTCAGGTCTTGTAAGATTCTTTAAGTCCGTCGCTAAGTTGGAGTCAAGGTTTGCTGTGCGACTGATTTTCTTGCCAAGCACAGGAAGGTCAAAATTAGGCTCATCGTGTCCATTCAAAGCTTCACTAGTTATCACAATGTTTCCACCCTCAATGCCAATTTTCGGGAGGCGGCTCGGCTTCATTCGCTTGACGTGGCCGAACCAGCGCAGTTGTTGTTTCTTGATTTTACTGAGTATGTTTTCAGTGAACTGGAGCCTTCTACGTACTTCCACATATGTGATTCGGTCAGTGTATTTGATTCTAGCAGTGTGCCGGAGGCATCTCATCTCAAAAGCTAGTAGTTTTATCTCGTCTTCTGTTTTCAGGGTCTCTGTTTCACATCAATAAATAACTATGGGGATTACTAAACTGTTGAATAGGTGCAACTTGAGTTTGTTGGATAGGTGGATACTTTTCCAGAGGTTGGCTAGTCTTTGGAAGCTAGAGCTAGCAGGTGCAAGTCAATGTTTAAAGTCAGAGCTATGGCAATTATCTGAGGAGACTTGGCTACCAAGGTATAGGAAGTGGTCAATCGTTTCAACCTGTCTCCTGCCTATGGTGATAATGGGCGGGTTGTCCAGTTCACGTCTCGTAATTACCATGACTTTGGTCTTGCTGGCATTGATCTCCGTTCCGAACGGCTTTGTGGTATTGTAGAGTTTATCAGCTTGTGCCTGCAGTTCTTGTGTAGAGTTAACTAGCACAACAATATCATCAGCGTAGGCAAGATTTTGTATTAGCAGCACTCGTATTGTTGCGCCATGTCCCGACTACATCAGTTACAGAACGGCAAAGAAAGAGGTTAAAGAGATATGGTCATAAGATTCAACCCTGGCGAACTCCTGACGAAGTTGTAAACTCTTCTGACAACCCATCAGAGGTTATTATTTGGCCTCGGAACTGGTCGTACAGACCCTTACCATTTGGACTACCTCAAAAGGGATCCCGTAGTGAAGGAGGATTTGCCAGAGTCCTTCGTGCCATATCAGGTCAAATGCCTGATGGAAATCAACGAATAGTTGGTAGAGTTCTTGGTTGGATTCAGTGTATCGTTCCATGAGTTGTCGAACGACAATTATCAGATCGATTGCTGATCTCCCAGGGCGGAAGCCGGCCTGATATTCTTCAATGGCAAAGGCAGTCGTTTCTTGTATGCTTTGAAATAGGACTTTTGTCAGGACACGTGACTGGTGGTTCGTAAGGCTGATCGGACGGTAGTTTAAGCATTCTTTCTTTGATCCCTTTTTGTGAATGGGTACAATGGCAGCCTTGCACCACTGACGGGGTACGTGGCCGGTTTCCCACACCGCAGATGCAATGGCATGGTACAGATCAGTTACATCATCCGATCTGACGTTAATGAGTTCAGCGTCTGGATCAGGGGCTTTTCCATGTTTGAGCGACTTGATTGCTTACACGGTTTCTGACTTGAGTGGGGATGGGGGTCTGAGTTCGTGGTCGGGTATGGGAAAGCGAGTTAGTATTTCAGGATCCACAACTACTGGGGGATTCAATTTATAGTTAAAGTATTCTTTCCATCTTTCAAGTTTCGTCTTTGAATCGCTAATCGCATTTACCTGGGTAATGTTATTAGTGAAGATGGTGGATGCAGTGGAGGTGCGAAAAGTAGAACAGCCAAGGCCCAAGGTGTTTTTTTTCTGCTTTCACATTAATTGGAATATTGACACGGTATTCCAATATATTTATTTATGGGATATTGGAGAGTGGTTGAATCCCCCCACTCTCCTGTAGGGCGATATTTATAGGATCAGATTTAGAACTTCTGAGGCCTTAATGCCAATGAAAATTCGGGGCTGTTTATGGAGACCATAATTTCTTGAAGTATACATATAAGAGCTCTCGAATTGAAGCCTTGTATTTCAATCTGTGACTTCAAATTGAGACCCTCATCTCTAACCATGGGTCCTAAATAATGGGTTGGACCATTTCTTTAATCCGATCATCAAAATCCTGTGTCTCTTTACTGAAAGTAGAGTTGCAATTCCGGACCTAATTTACATTTCAGTATGAAATAAGTTTTTCTCTTTTTCTTCTTTATGTTGTACTCCGCTTTTCTCCTTTTTTTTAAGTGGGCATATATAAATTTCCTTTGCTGAGTTACTTCCTTTTCTTCTTAAAATTTTCTTGGGATGTTCTATAGGGGAAATTAATTGTTTTTAAAGGGGGAGAACTAAACATCATAGTTTCCATGGACTTGCCCATGTTTCTAATTTTTGTATAAAAGATTGTGAAACATTATTAAATTTTTGGATAAAACATTGTGAAATGTTCCATTTTTTTCATTCGTCAAAAAAAAAAAAAAAAAAAAAAACTACAACAAATTGCTCCAACATTCAAGCGAGTAACGGAAAGTTACGCTCTGAACTGTTAAAATCTAGAAACATGAAAAAAGTTAAAAATCTGTCTTGTTTTCTAAAAAGCCCATTATTGAGAGGAGGGGGGGATAGCCCTACTCTTATTCATGGCAATCTCCGATCGTTTTCAGTTTGAATTCATTCCAGTTTATATTCTTGTCAAGTTTGGCTTCTTCATTCACTGTAAATTCTATTCGTTTAAGGTTCGGTTTATTCATTAATAGTAATTTTTGTCTATTTAAAATTGACCTCTTCTATGAGTTAATTTCATCTTAAGTTTGAGTATTGCAATATGCTTTTGCTTAAAAATCTCATTTTTTTTAAATTCAATTTCAGTAACAGTCGATATTGCATATACTGAAAAATATCTGTTGACAATCAGCCTTACCTTGCTTTTGAAAAGTATCTAAACCAAGCCTTAAAATGAACCAATCATAGGTAACACTTACCTAGTTTATCAAAGAAATCATTTAGAAATTTAAATAAAAGAATGTTATTCAGCTAAACTAGTCATTATTAGTTTCGGTTTAATGCATAATTGTCTGTTGAAAAAACAAAAACACCTAGAGTTTCTTTATGTTTGCTTACGTGCTTCTTAAGTGTATTTTAAAACATGCTGAGTTCTAGGATTTTAAATAGTCTGGTTGCATTTATTTTTTAATATTTTTAGCATAACAAACTGAGTGATTGATTAATATTATGTTGATTGACCAAAATCAGTGATTGATATGGTATTAATTATTGCTTTTTGGGAGCATTCTTGTAAATGTACTACGTTAAATCAAAAAATTTTTTGACATAAAAAAACTCAACGTAAACATAAACATAATTAGATTGACATCTGAATAGATCAATTGATTCACTCTGTTAACCTTTCAGAAAGCTTATAATCCAAATGATTGTAAATGGTTGTACCTTCTATTACAGATGATGCTAGTATTCCATTTGTCAACATTTTTCGTTCCCCTGGAGAAAAGATATTACCGAAGGATATATTTATTCTTGGAAACCTAATTCGAATAAAGGTTGAAAGCTGGGAAAAGACAGGAGGGCCTGCTCATATTCTAAGCCCTTATCTGTAAGTAATCGCTTGTTTGTTTTTTATGTATACCATAGCAACTGAACTTTGTTGCGATTAACTCTTTGCTACTGTAAAGACTTTTTTATTACAGCACCGATTTTCATTACTATTTGTCGCTAATTCTATTGAATGTACTCTAGTGGAGTAGTTTTCTAAATCAAAACCCGAAGTTGAAACCCAATTTTTCAACTAGGTTCAATTGAGCCAGGATTTGTAGATGTTGGCAGTTTAGGGGGCGGAGGGTCTGGAGGGATCATGGGGTCGATTTGCATGTCCGGTGATAAATTTTTAAATACATGATTCTAGTTTTATAGATGTGCAACATGTCCGAATTTTATACTAAAATCCGCGTCGGAAGCTGAAGCCGACCGCATGAGGTGGGACTCCCATCCCTTGGGCTTTTGTCCCTGGAGGTGCTTTTTTTGAAATTTGAACCGATGCCGATAGTACCTAATGGAATGTCCTGGGGCGAAAAGGGTGATTGCCTTCCGGTCACTTTCGACCCTTAAAAAGGGTACTCGAACTTTTATTTTCCATTCGATCGAGTCTCCATTCCACACTTCTGCAACCTATAGATTAGGCTGTGGAAAAACCATGTACTAAGTAGAATTTATGTAATGGTATAGATTATTATATATATATAAAATAGACTGTGTTATGGACACGGATGTAGGCTATTTTAGATTTTAATAGGTTCTATAAAATAAATATTTAAGAGTGAATTGCAACAATTGTCGTAATTTTATTCGGGTTTTATGAAAGACATAGGCATTGGTAACCATATTAAAAAGGATATAAGACGAGCTAATGCTCCTTCACCTGTTGCTTCTACTGCTCATAACCCATCGCTGACTGGGGCTACCGCGGCACCCACTTCTCTTCAACCTAATTCCGCTCAAAGTATCAATATGTGCTTCCTCCATTTATGTTCCGCTTCCTTTTTTTTATACTCCTTCCATCCCATTTGAGCATGTTATATTTTCGCTCAACCCTAGCTGGATTGCCGCTAAGCCCACTGTTTGCCATCTTATCATCCATGGTGTCAATTCATTAGAAATTAGGAGGGGTGAAAATATGTTTTCTAAGTGTAGGGGAGGGGGCGGGAGGATTTTCTTTTAAATTTTGTCCATGAAAAAAATCGAAAAGTGATATTTTTGAGCACTTGCCCTCCCTCCTGCCTTCCCATGCCTAATTGACGCCACTGCCTATCATGCTTCATCCGTAAAACGTGACCTAACTATATTAGACTTTCTGTCGCAATACTGCCAATTCCAACATTTTATAGTGGCACAAAGCGGCCAAGGTCAAAATTGCAAATAGGTGCCAGTTTATTGGCTCTGCGTACTTTAAGGGTTGTTACCCCTCGATGAGAAAGCTTTGCAATAGGTAGGGGAGCCATAGTTTCCAGACTTCTTTGGCACTGTTTTATCCACTGAAACGTATGCAGAAGCTAGTTAGCGCTATTAAGTGGAACGTTGTGGAGCTCATTCCATCAATTTGACTCATTTTTGTCTATTTTTATGAAAGATATGAGTATCATTAACCTTGTTCCATTTTCTGAAAAAAAAGGAGTAACAAACTAGGCAATTTCCTTTTAGTCATTTTCAAATCCAGATAGAAATCCCTTTGTTTTCTTATCTCATTTCCGAAAATTCTATTTAACAGCGGAGAAATATTGGCAAATATCCATAATCCTCCGTAAGATATTGGTGATTTAGCTTTGGAGAATGAGATAATAAGGGTACGTTGTAAAATGTTTCTGGAGAACGCTTTTTGGCTAAAAGGTTTAGACTGGGAAACGATTTTGGGCTTATGGCCCCTTTTCCACTATCGTTTCATTGGAGTCTTAGGACTTGGATGGTTTCTGTCAAGAATTTATTCATGAGCTGGTATTAGAATAGGAGAGAATACACTATTTTATTGTTACATTTGTCTGGAGAGGCTTGGACTTTCATTGAAAAGTGCTGGATGAATGAGTTTTACCATAAAATGTGCTAAAATGTTATAACCTCCTTCAGCTTGATCCAAGTCGCCTTGCCTTTTGTTTTCAGTATTTCCTCTTTGCGTACCGTAGAAAGGGGTAACTTTGAACGTTAGGGGTAACTTTGAACAAAATCAGTAACAAACATTAAGCGCTCTCTATCGCCCGACGGTGGAATTGCTCGTTCGAACTTATTACTAGATTATTGCTAGATGGCGTCTGAATCAGTTGGTAGTTCTTGATATCAGCATCTGACAAAATCTTATCTTGTTAATCGCAAGAGAATTTGAGCAGTTCAAATATGTGAAAAAGTGCTAAAAGTAAGTTACCCTTTTTAACTTAGATAAGCTGAACTAGGACTTTCATTTTGGTATTTTTCTACAGCTAAGGAACCGAATGTTAAGGTTTTCTGGTGAAATCTCTTCCCAATTCCATAGATTCAATTTGGCAGCAGCGTTCAATGTTTCCTGCAAGTATTTTGTTTTTTCGGGGTAACTTTGAATATTTGTTCAAAGTTAGCCTTGTCTTCCTACAATACTGATTCAATGTTCTGTGCTGGACGATTGTTAAAATTTGCTTTGAATCGGTTTAATAATAATAAAAATTTATTTTTAACCCACTTCTAAGTAAAAGAAATGGAGTAAATTACATTAAAAGAGTTTGCTCTGCTATTCAGACCTTTAGGAAACCATTGCGAATCTGTTGATCCCAGGAAAAAGCAAATCGAGTTCAGCTGTTAAACTGGGTTTTAACTACTGATTACATTTTGGACCCCTTTCTAATTCTTTCAGGCCTACTTTTGTTTCTTCTTTGATGGAAGTCCGTTAGCAATCAATGGAATTGGTTGGGTAAATCTCATCTATCAAAATTGAAGTTTCTGTATTACCTTGTTCTAATAGAGCTTTCATGAACAATTTGAAAGAGTCGTCTTTCACAGATTGCTGTGCAAAGACAGCTGACAATTGTAGATACCAGTTGGTGGGATTTTCCCTGTCTCTTTTGGAAAAACCTAGAATTGTAAAATTATTTAAGTTGTACATATTATTCCTTTGAAAATTTTGGTCTTATTTCCTTCTGGTTTCATCGTTGCCAAATACCCCTCCAGAATAATGAATGAAACAAAGGGAGCAATATCCCTAATAATATGTGGAAATGCAGAAGGCGAACTGCTTCCACAATTCGTGTGCTATAAAGGTGAGGGCATGTTTAGCTCATGGCGTACAGGAGGCCCTGAAAGAGCTCGGTATGCTGTATCTAAGTCCGGATGGTTTGAGAGCGAAGTTTTTGAAGAGTGGTTTATGTCGCTGGCACTCCCTCACCTGAAGAAGAGGGCGGGGGTGAAAGTTTCGTTGGGTGACAACCTGTCTTGCCACTTTTTTGCCAAAGTGTTGAAAGTCTGTAGGGAAAACAACATTCGCTTTGTATGCCTCCCCCCAAACGCTACAGATATACTGCAACCAACGGACGTTGATTTTTTTGATCCAATGAAAAGAGCATGGAGGAAAATGCTTGATGATTACAAAATGGACAACCCAAACAAAACCGCGGTAAGAAAAGACAAATTCCCCCAGCTTTTAAAGCTACTCCTGGAAATTCTAGCCACAAATGGAAAAGTAAATCTTAAAAATGGCTTTGCCAAGTGCTTTTCACGCTCCAGAGGCCTCCAGGACCACCCACTTTCGGCCCAGCATACTCCGCAAGAGGTTGCGAACAATGTCAGCAAAGTTTTATTGGATGTCCTGCAAGCCCGCAGATTTAAAAAACCTGTGAGGAATGTCACGCGCAAACGTCTTAGCGTCGCACCAGGGAAAAGTATCGGAGACGCAGAGCATTCAAGTCATTCAAGCTACGAGTCCAACACGACTGACGTCCCAACAGGATGCGAGAGCAAGTCTGAAATGGAAGCTGATGAGTCGGCGAGCGCTGGGCTCTCTATGCTGTCGAGCGGGGCAGTAGCCATACGTATTAAAACTACCCACCAACCTCCGTGGATGGACGTTGGTTCATTGCAAATTTCTTCATTGGCCGTATTTGAAAATATTTTGCAATTTTGGAGGTAGATGTTAGTTCCTATTACGGCTCGCTAAACGTGATCTGCCAGCGAAAAAATCAGAATGGATCCTTTTATTTTCCCAGAGTGAATGAATCAGCATCAGTCCATCCTGACCAGGTACAGAAAGATCTTCCAGCCCCCCGACTCACTCACGGCGCAAAATTTGTATTTTATCATGACTTTGGTCAGCTGATACTGCACTAATTTGACTCTCTTTTGCCTTTTTATTTTAAAAGTAAGGCTTTTCTCCCAGTAAACGAGTTTCTTTTTAACTGGAAGTCTTACACCAGAAGAACTCATCGACTGTTCAAAGTTACCTGTTGAAGTGTTTGAGTTTTCAAAGTTAAACACCCCTTGAGGTAACTTTGAACACCATTTTTAGATAGGTGTAGCTCTAACAACCATAAAGACTAGCAGTTTGGGACGGTTGCCATTCGGTGCAGAATGACGTATTCCCCAAACGCCAAAAATAGTTTTGAGTAAATACTAGTTTAAAGAAAAATATCGCAAAAGAGCCTCAATTTTTCACGATTTTTAGTTCAAAGTTACCCCGTTCCACGGTATTCTTTTTCGGTAGTATAATGCTTGGCTATTTGTGTGTTTTGTGTATGTTCAAGAAAGAAGAACGGTATATGTTTTTTTTTTGATATGATATGATTTGTTTTAATCTGATATCTCAAATTTTCAAATTTCGGAGAAACCTAAATTTGAACTTGAATCAACCAAGATTGAATCAGCCAAGAAAAAGAAACAACTAGAAGCTCCCGTGTTTATACTTTATATTATATTTTGTGATAAAATACAATTACCCATCATTATACAATGAAGGGTTCCCAACCAGGGATTGATATGCCCTTGGAGGTTTGATTGAATAAATAAGCAATTTAAAGTTTTAATTTTTGAATGACTGCTGGATTGTCTGATCTAAAAAAAAAGATATTAATCCGAAAAATTCATCAGAGATATTAATTGGAATTTAAAAAAGATGAACAATTTATTCCAATCTCTTTTTAGATTGGAAAATGAAAACGTTGATGTAGTCTTTAGTGCTTAGAATAGTAATTTAAGTCTTTGTAATCAAAGGTAAATATTTGCGTTAAAAAATTATATAAAAACTGTATATAAATAAATAATATATATATATATATATAAAACTAAACTAATCTATCCAGGATTGCTTTTATTAGAAACTTTTTTGGGGTCTTATCTTTCTCTCTCTTTTGGTTTTACAAGGAGATAATACATGAGCTGTGTCTTAGAAATATTTTATTATCTATTGTCTGTTCTAGTATATTTTCTTGAATATAATTTTTCTCCAAAAATTGATTATTTTACATTCGTGAAAACTGAAAATTTGACAGCAGCAACTGATACCGAGTTCTTGTTATAACGAAAAAGACAGGTTAAACGAATAGAATATTTGTTTTTTTTTCCTGAATTCGCCAGTTATATCATATCCTTGTGCCCAAGACGGAAGGTTTAATAAACTGGGACTGTTTTAAGAATGAATTCGAAAGTATAAAGGCTTTTCTCCTTGATCTTTATTCACTGGCCGAATATACTTCAGCAAGGTATGACATTTTGGTAGGTATGGGGCAATGGCCATAATTGGGGCAAAAATATGTCTTTACCCCTAGCCCAAAGACAAGCTAAAATAGTTTTATGAACATTGCTTGTATACCATAGTGGGCCCACATTCAGCTTAAAGCTGTCACTTTTTTTAGACTATTTTATTCGTAAATTCACCGCACCAGATACAATTAATTGCCTTTCATGGTTTTTAGATGAATATTGAATCTTTGTTTTTTGGTTGTCATTTTTGATAAACAATCACTTTTCGGATAAACCTTCTTCAATATTTTAAAGGTAAGTAGTTGAGCTTTGTCAAAGAACTTTCAGTGACTTTTAACGAATGATGAAGCTTTGGCGCTTTCATCGAAGTAACTCATTAGCACGGTATATATAATTAGTTATACAGTGCTCATCAGTATAATCCTAATTATATATACATCCTAATATATATATATATATATATATATATATATATATATATATATATATATATATATATATATATATATATATATATATATATATATATATATATATATATATATATATATATATATATATATATATATATATATATATATATATATATATATATATATATATATATAAATATATCCCAATTATAATCCTAATTATATAATCCTAATTATATGTATAGTGCTCAATAGTAACAGTAGTCCAAGTGGTCTGTTGTGACAATTGTAGTTTAATACTGATGGTTTTTTTTTTAGTGTTTTTAGTTTTTTTTTAGTGTTTAATCTTTGTTTCTTTTACGCTGAAGATGCCTCGTTTTTATACTGGCGAAATATCCGCGTCGTTTTTTTTTGTATTTTCGCTACTGGCCGAAATCCCGTTTTGCCTGGTTTTTTCATTGAGTTTTCTCTCTTTGTTTCTCAGTGACTTGTAGGATTTTCTGTTTAAGCCAGTTACTAAAAGTTTCTTTTATCTGACTCTGCTACTTTCTTCCAAGTATGAAAGAAAATTTGTTCCTAAAATAGTCGTTTTTGCTTAATTCTGGAATGAAAGAACTGTCAGCGGAAAAATATTATTTTGCCGTAAATTAAAAGAAAAAATAAGAAACATGCTCTTTTTTTTGTTTTGGACCCAACGATTTCTTCTTCTTGTATTGCAACATCCTGTTAAGTCGTTGTAAGTTATTATGCAAAATTTTATATTCTTTAGGCGATAGTATCTTTTTTGAAGAGATTTAGTTTTCTCTTTGATTTGACAGACTACGTTCGTGCTTTATATTAAAGATCTTTAACATTCCATTGTCTGTTCCGATATGCCTTTCTCCAACCAATAGTGGCCAGATTATCGAGATTAGTCATGTTTACATTTCTTACAGTACGTACTTATTCGGTATAAGAAAATTATATATTTTACTGTCCGCTTTTGTGTAAGAGGAGAAATATGTTAGGACTTGAGGAGAAATATGTAAGGACTTGGTAGACGTTTAAAATTTTCGAAGTTTGTCTGAGTTTTCTATCAGTGAAGGGAATTGGCTAACTTTCAGATATGAGTCTTTCAACATAATGTCTTTGAGGAAGATGTCACGGAACACCTATGGAGCGTAATTGGAAAAAACCTATGCATAAATTACTGTGCAATGGATGCCAGGGAGCTATACTGCTACTACCACTACTACTAACAACTCACCGCAGCACCAAGCCGCCTGAGGTCAACACAACTACGTACGCTCCTCCGCCACCCCAATCTATTCAAAGCCTCCCTTTTTACACCCGCCCACGAAGTTCCCATTTCTTTTAAATCTTTCTTTATGACGTCCTCCCACCCCAGACGGGGACGACCTGCTTTCCGTTTAGCCCTAGATGGATGGCCGAAAAGAACAATCTTCGGCAATCTGTCATCCTTCTTCCGCACAACGTGCCCTAGCCACCTCAACCTTTCTTTCATTATAGCCCTGAATAATGCTACGTCATGATGTACACACACAATTAAAAGGTGTGATTATGTGTATTTACTATTTAGAAAAAAATAAAAACTTCAATTATATATCAACAAGTTTGGACTTTTCTCTACTTGGATACAATTTCAAATACCCCTTTTCTCTTTGAAAAGCTTTCACCATTCTTTCGAACAGTCCCCGTAGTTGTGCTTGAGCCTTGTTTTGTAAATTGGTATTTTCACAACTTCAACGCTGGCTGTTTGCAGTTGGGAATGGTTGGCCAATAGGGCAGCTTAAGTGGTCATATCATCTTTCGGTGGAGCTCTTTGTCCTCTAATTTAGTCCAAAAGTATGCCAGAATCTCGAATAAACTAACATCCACTTAAGCTCAATAAGTACCTGACCTAGTTTTCTTCTCAATGCAGTAAGCCTAACCATACTTACAGATAACCTTGTTTATATTCGTGATCGGTAAAATGTTGACAAGTCAAACTCTTTCTACTCAGTAACAATAATGTATTACTGATCAATAAGTTGTTACTGATTGGCCCACAACAAGCCAAGCTTCTTGGGACGCGTAACCGTTTTACGTTTGTATTACTGTTTTAGTATTAATACAGTGATTGATTGATTGATCAACACGGTAATTTGTAACTGTGCCTTGCCGGTGCCCAAAAAACCGCTATGCTCCTCTCCAGCTAATTCAAAATCATACATGCTCTATCCTCAAATGGAGGATTCACTGAAGCTGAATAATGGCAGAACTAAGATAAAGAGACTTACTTGCTGTAGTGCTGCTTGTCAGGACTACCTTTATCAGGGAAATCCCCGCCAGAAGTACTCAAAATAGAGCTATGTTTAACTAATTGTCCCCATGTGGAAAGACCTCTCAACAGAGACTGTCCCAAAGGAATCGTCCCTCAGTGGTTATACGAGATGACACCACAATATAAAAAAATGAAGATAATTGCTAGGATTAGAGTCATACCGTCGAGTGGCAGTGCTGTGAAGCCTGAAAAACAAAAAACAAAACAACAACAACAACGGTTCGCTGAAAGCCACTTCATCATCATTGCAGTACGGTCCGGTAACCTACTGTAAGAGAGTTGTTAGCTTCTTTGGAAATATATCCTTTTTGGCTACAAACTATGTTTTGATGCATAGAAGAGGGCCTTTTATTTGATGTAGTTACGTAGAAAGTATTTATATCATGGTTGCAGAGGTAGCTGTAACCTAGTAAAGACCGAACCACGGCCAGTAGTAACCAAAAAATTAAAAAAAACGCGTTAAAAAAAAACTGTTTTGTGAGAAAAAATTACAAAAAAGCTATTTCACAAGTACCATCTTGTGCAACTTCTTAAATCATCAGGGTATTTCATTGTCCTCAAGCTTTTATTGTGTTTAAGGGTAGCAAAAGAATCGTAGAGCCAAATTCATTTTATCGGTTCCCAACAGGTCTCAATTAAAATGTCTTCTTGAGATTCCGGAAATAGATCAGATCCGCATAATGACAATAATGTATTTTAAAAGTTAAGGAGAAAAATTAAAACTACAAAAGATGTCTTTTTTTATTGTAGTCAACACTTATGCATATAAACAGAATTAAATATTTTATTTTCTTACTTCTTTTGAACTAACTTAATTAAAGTCTCTTTTAACTAATTAATTATTTCACTAACAAAGTGAGAATTTGTAGCACTTTTTTTTTTCAGTGAACTGAATCTTGCATAAACAGAAAGTTTGTCAGTTGAGCATTAACAGCCATTACCATTCATTCTCTTTTTGTTTCAATATTTGTGGTAAAAATTTGGTGTTAAATTGTTGGTAAGTAAGACTAGGGTGGATTAGAACTGAGATTAGTGTGTGACAAAAATAGATGGGAGAAATTCTGTGGTATATTCTGGAAAGGAATAGAATACGAGTTTTGGTACAGCGGTCATAGTTTTAGTTGTTGCTGTTCAAAATATTTTCGAGGTAAAATAAGACTGTTAGTTTGTAAGCATACTGCTTGTTTAAAAGCAGTCAGCCTATTTTAGTAAATGGGGATGGACTCGAGTGGTTTCCCACTCTTAGAAACTCAAGTGGTTTCCCACTCTTAGAAACGGCCAGAACAACTTGTGATTTATTGGCTAGAAAATCAATACAGCAACCTGTCACAACTGTCATTTTAATACTTTACTGCACCATAAGTTGTGGTTTTGGATGGCTAGATTGAACCGCTACAAGACACAGAACAGCCTTTGTGTCTTTAAATAACCCAGGATCAGCTGTATGTCGTCGCTGTCATGCCCAAAAGTCGTATCTGAAAATTTACACCTCTGAAATACATACCATAAACTATTTTCTAAGCTGTTCTAAAAGGGAGGATCAGGAGGGTAATGAATGATGAGTCACAGTTTGATCCTCATTATCTGTATTGGCAGGCTGATCCTTCCTTTGAGAGCAGCTTGGCAAATCTGTTTTTGGAAAATTTTCCAGAAGTATTAAAATGACAAGTGTGACCCATCTGTGTGACAGCGGTTATGTGCACGTCTCGCATACTGCACCGTCGGTATTGTTTTTTGATGGCCGACATGAATCGCCATTTGAAATGTAAGAGACCTTCTGAAAGCTGATGGTCTTTTTCCGGAGGTCTCAAAAGGTCTCTTATAGCCTCCTTCAGGCGGCTATACTTGTTTTGTCAGCCTCAACGAAATAGATAGCCACCAAATAAACAACTCGTATATTTTACTGTATTTTGATTCAACCAAAGCATTTTTCTTTGCTTAAAAAAAACAAAAAAAAAACAACGAAAACTTCTGCTAATGGTTGCGGTGATAACTGCAACCTCGTGAGGAGCGAACCACGGCCCATTGTAACCAAAAAATAAGAAACTTGTTGAAAAAAAAAAAAAACTCGCTGATGAGAAACATTGCCATTTGTGTCTAATAATTCAGGGATGGGTAACTATTGTTTCGATTAGTCATAATACGAAAATTTATTATGACAACTAATTTGTGTGAATTTTGAAAAGTAGCCTGAAACCCTAGAAAATGGCGTCGGATAGAAACAAAAAGTACACCGTTGGAATTGCAATACCTGACAACTCTATACAGGAGACTTATTTCAATCAAAAACTATAAACTCTACCATTAATCATTATATTCCTTTGTCAGTTGACACATGGGCAACGAGGGGGGGGGGGGTGGAGCTGCTTTAAGAAAGTGCTAAATAACACTATTTTAATGAATATGCTTAATAATTCAAGTTGTCGTCAGCAAGTTCTTGGAGTTCTTTAGATTTTTTTTTGGGGGGGGGGGCTTGTAAGAGAAGTTGATTGTAATGCAGACTATGCGTTAAAGTTGCTTATATTTTATAATTTTAGCTAAGTATCACCTCATTTTTCGTTTAATTTTGTATGGTCAAAGTAGAAACTCCAGCTGTGTTTCAGTGTCTACAGTGATTTATGACAAACGCTGAGATTTTTCCTTCACGTGACAAGCTGGAGGATTAGCCTACCTAAATGATTTTCAAACTGTCCTGGTGCAATGCAGATTACCAAGAGAGCTTACTCGCCATAATCCTCAGAGAAGCCGGATCAAAAGGATATTCGGCTGTAGTAATTCAAATGTTGTTTCATAACTTTTTTTTTATTATAAAACTTGGATTTACACTCCATCCTTTGAAACTAAGAAACTTAATTTATTGGTTTAATATTTTTTTTATATCTTGGTGGTTTTTCAACACATTTAAAACCTTTTATTCTGGGGGCGTTGACTCAATACTCATTGTCCTTATACGTATTTTGAAGTATCTTAATGAGATGTTATGGCGCACCATTCTAAGCCGTAATTCTCCCTTTGTCATCTCTAAGGAGGGAGTCAAATGCAGCTGTAAATTTGATAAAGGTAATTAAAAATGAAAGACAAAATTTTTTGCACTGTTGAAGGATGAGATGGACCGTTAATATCTGTTCTGGGCAGCCATTAAGAAAAGGCAGTAGTCTTCATAGTCAAAATCGGTGGTCTCCGTTTCATGGCTCTTCAGCCAGAAAGTGCAATGGCGCTTTGCTTTCAATTTATCCTAGAATATAGGGTATTTAATTACTTTTCAAGTGCTTTAACTGATTATTTTGTATCGAAATGGAATTTTTTTGTTTTATTCTTTGCTGTGTAATGGCTCATAGGTAATAAAGAACTGATTATTGTCTGATCTTTTTTTTTGCTGTTTTTAGTTACACGTTTTTGTTTATACTGCTGCTTTTATTCATTACTTGTTTGCCATAGTGGCTCTGTATCATGTCTAAAAAATCTATTGTGGTAGATCTTTATCTTAGTGCAATAAGTTGCTAGTTGCAGTAAAAGGGTCTTAAGCAAGCAGATTATGAGTTAAATTAAAGCTTCAGAGAAACAACTACTCTGCAAAAAGTGTTTCAGAATATGCTAAAAGGACAGCACTGATTATTAGACGCTACTTGATAACTGGCAGTCCATTTTTTTTATAAAAAAGTATCGACACTGAAGTATCGATACTTTCGCCAAGTATCATGTCCAGTCTCTATACCTGATACTTTTTGGTATCGCCCATCACTACCGTACACCCAGAAAAATGTCTTTTAGTACCCATGAAACTGTGCCATCTTTTTCAAGGTGAAATCGATGTTGTCAGTCAAGAATTTTAAAAAAATGCTGATTGCCCAAAATCTAAACCTTCTATGTTGGTTTTTGACCTTTTAGGGTATGGAGTAATATAAAAGAGAAGTAAACCTTGCATTTGATTACGAACACGATACCATCATTCATGAGATTTAAAAAAAATAGTTTTTTCTTTTTATAGTAGTTTTTGCATTTTTAGTGGTTATTGACCTAAAGATGATTGTTGTATAAATAATTTTATCAAGTGGCTTTGAATTCAGGTAATGCCAAGTAAGTATAATCTCTTATATTCCATTGTCTTCCTTTTGACTTCATTCTCCCGACATGTCGGGAAGCGCGTGTCGCTATAGTCTAAAGTCTAGCCAGGAGATTCTAGTCACTATCATCATAGTAGAGAGTTATTAAAATTAAAGCATGCTTCAAGCAGACGTTATTGACGTTGATATGACTTTAAAATAGCTTGTTCAAATGAGGTGTCTAAAATCGGCGGACGCCAACTCAGTTAGCATTAATTGAGATATAATAAAAAGAAAATTGACGGAACTTTTTTTTAAAAAGAAAGATAATGAAGTTCATTTTTCAACGATGGAATATTTGCATATATTAATGTTTTTTTGAAAAAAAAATTCGTTTGTTTTTTTTTTGTAAAAAATTCCCAATCTTACGTAATTCTATAATCAGTAATTTGTTCCATAACCTTAAAACAGTAATTTTATAGTAATTTTTTTATTTACTCAATTTTATAAATCACAAACATGTATTTTATGTAATTTTATAATCAGCGCCATCATTTAACACTACTAAAGAAAAATAAAGTAATAAAGATACATGATTAAGTATACTCAAACTATTAAGTTATATTACTTTCAGATATACTATTGCTATCGAGCATGGCAATCACGTATGGAGAATCAAGCGGAGGTACTACCAAATTCAAAATCTTCACAATCAGCTGAAACTTTATAGGTAAGAAAACTTGGATACATAGATCACTTGACCCAAATAGTTTTGATCACCTACAAAAGAAAAGTTTTTTTTTTTGTGACATGCGTGATAATAAATCCGTCAAGACATCTTTTCATAACATTACGAGCCATGTTGCCGTATTTATCATATCTGTGTCGCATGTCGTATGTGAAAACCTTTAGAATTGTATGACAAAACACAAACATCCTAATTTCTTAGAATACTATCGGCACTCCAATGCTGCGGCAGCTCTACCAATTGGTACCACAGAGAAGTTTGAACTCAGATCCTCTACATCGGAAAGAGAGCCTCTTCAGTACAGTAGCACACAAGATACTTTTTATTCGAATAAAAAATATTTTTTAGAGCAGCAGTACTCTTCTGTGGAATTCTGTGATTGACACTAGTCAGCAACAGATGGGTTGGGCAATCCTGCTGGCAGATTTTCAAAATGGTGGGACCGTAAAATACCGGCTTCAAACGCTTTTGAGAGCTGTCACCACCTTTAAAGTTAGAATAATTATAAGGTTATTATCTGCTTCTTATCCTATCAAGTAAATTTATCTCTTGAGCAATCCTGTCTGCTGTATGGGCTAACAACCCACTCAGCTGTTTTACATCTAACTACCAAGACTAGCGGTAATCATCCAGGAACTGATGCTGCTATGAATCTCAGTACGAAGTGCTCTAAATATAAGCCAAAGTCAATATTTGACTTTATCTCTCTTCGGTCATATCATAAGCCATCTTTTAGAGCTTTCGCTGGTAATAACTATGATGGTGAATTGGGTGCCTACTCAGCAGTATCCTATTGAAACCTCCAGCGATGGTTGGACAAATCTATGTATAATTCTTATATGTCTTTGCCCTGATGTTAAATGGGACGCACTGTTCTATGCTGGAATAACTCATTCGGTAAAGAAAATACGTGCCGTGGCCAAACTTCTGATTGTCTTTGCACTAGCTTAAAGCTTCGCACTCTGTGACCCACTTATAAACTATACATAACTGTAGATTTAGATCTTCTAGTTTCGATTCCTGAACTAATACTTGATATTAAAGTACCTAAGTAAGGCTTGATTTCATTTCTTACATCGTTTTGATTCTAAAGAGGAATATTTTGATTATGCTGAATAAGTGTGGATATCCTCAGGGTTCGGGGGGCCCACATGAACCTTGATAATCGGGTAGATTTTGTATCCTGAGATCATCCTTATTCTGGTTTGTTTTTATTTTTGAATTATGTATCAGAAGAAAATGAAACATGTCTATCTAAAATTTTAAAATTTGCTCAAACAAACACAGCTTATGAAGCTTAATATATTTGTCAGTAAAAGTATCACCTTTGTGGGGGTGGGGAGGGGGGGGGGGAGAAAAGAGGGACGAACGCCTCCCAATGTCTTCTGCCAGCGGGTGAAACATGTTCATCAAAATTTCTTTGGGAAGGACCGCATGTCTTATAACAATTTTACCAGAATGTTGTCGATTTGATTTCGATGCAGTTTTACTAATGGTTCGATATAACCCCTCGTTGTCGTAAAGAAAACGGAGCTAAATTTCATATTTTGTAGATACAGGCTTGAACGAACCGCTCCAAGTTTGGCAGATATACTGTATCGGATGGGTAATCCGCCCCTAAGTCGCCTCTTTTAAGAGGTCCTTCCCCGCCCTTATTTACAAGTTTCGGAAACATTTTTCGTTTACTTAAAACTAGCCTATAATGCCCTGTAAATTTCAATATGTTTCACACCAACCCTGAGGAATCTTCTCAGCCGCCTAATAGTATCCCAACAATCATTCTCAGTCTCACTCGTCAATCACTATTTATAATATCTCTAGTATCCACACTCACACACTAAACACTTACTCCCACCCATATATCCGCACATTCGGGATCAATAAGGGCCTTTTTTCGAATGTTCACAATATATTTTCTTTTTCTCCAAGAGGCAAACAATCTTCCTTTGATTCAGTAATTCGCCTTATAATCTCTCTTCTTAAACCCTTGTTAAAAACAGTAGATTCTCCCCAAGTGTCTTTCACCTCCCTCGACAATAGAGTTTGGAAGGATCTACTGCATCTTTCTTGCCTTCCATGCCTGTATCTCTTGGTGACTCAAAATATTTTAACCTTTTCGAAATACTGCCATTTTCACACCAAATATTTGCCTTCATTTGAATCCTCCCCCAGCCCACAACTCTCTAAATTTTGTTTATTTGGAAAAGAGCAAGAACCAACAGTTTAATCACTAATTGACTCTAGATATACTGATTTTCCATCTCTTTATTCGTGACTCTATATATGCTAATCTTACAGTCCTGACACTAGATATGCTGATTTTACAGTCCTTATTCGTGGTAAACGAATTATTTTTTTCCCTACACCTTGTAGTATTTATTAACCAAATGCTTGTCGAAGAAAATTAAACCTACATAAATCTTAATAAAGCCATTCGTACATGCATTAATCCATAACAGTCTCTCAACGTCATACGTGTAGCTGCTCCTTACTTTCTACATTTTCAGATCCTCATGAGCTGACGGAACTACCTTTGTCCTATATATATATATATATATATATATATATATATATATATATATATATATATATATATATATATATATATATATATATATATATATATATATATATATATATATATATATATATATATATATATATATATATTAATTTAAAAAAACTTTTCCAACAAAACAAGTTTTTCAAAGAAAAGTAAAGAGCTCCATTAAGCCAAATATGAGAGAAATAATGTCAAATAATCTTCCAAGCTTAAAACTAGCACGAATCACCATAAATAAATAAATAAAACCCAAAACGAACAGAACTTACAATAAATAACCGATTCAAACTCAAAACGAACAAAAATTAACATGAGTAGGGCTGACAACCACTTTACTGAATGTAAAATGCAAATTATACTATATGTAAACATATTTTAATTCTTTGGACTTTACTGTATGTAAAGAATGAACGAATTGCCCCGAGGACTTTGGGGAGGTTGATATTTCCAAAGACATAACTACCGGATCTTTCAGCAAGGCTGAACAAAATAGCTCTTTCAAAATTTTGATCGGATGTGTTTTGGAGAATGATAGGCTTGGGGAGGGGGAGGGATTTGTTGCCCTCCATTCACTTTTGACTCTTAAAAATAGCACTAGAACTTCCGATTTCCAATCAAATAAGCCCCATCTGATCCGAAATTTATACGACCACCCTTTCCGTAAAAACCTTTATATGCCTCACATATGCATATAAATATGCATATGTGAGCACGGAACCCGAATGCCCCCCCCTTTTTAAAGATATCGCTTGATTCAGTTTCAAAGTTAGCCTGATTTCCTCAATTTTTTTGGACGCCTTCTTGGGTTTTTAAATTCAGTTCTATTTCAGTAAACATTACTCTTAATCCTGGGGCTTCGCCAATAGTGGGGAGGCATCTCCCTGTAAAATTCCATTATTATCTACTTCATAAAACGGTTTGTTTACCTCATTTGAGAGCTATTGAGCACCCATTTCCTAATTTTTACTATATAGTAAATCTTGTTCATAGGACTATTTTCATCTCGTCAAGTATCAAAGTGGGTCTACTTTAACTTTGTCGTCTTCCTTAATGGTCCTCGTCTTTGTCGAGAAATTGCCCTAGAAAGCGCATAAAATCGATTGTCATTGGAGTATGTGATTTTTGACAGAAAGTAAATTAGTTCTACAGGATGTTGTGCCAGATTTATCGAAACAGCTAACGGGTGTCCTTTGTATTTTTTCCTGCTCGGGAGATTACTGAAGAGTAACGGTAGGTTATATTTCATTAGGGCGTACAATGCTGGTAATTTGTATACATCTCGGGTCATTCCACGGAGGAGGTGGGTACAATAATCCTGGGTAATAATCCCGCTGTTAATCCTTCGTCCTCTACAAAATAGCCACTTCTTGCTGGACGTTTGTCGTGTACTGTAAGTGATCAGTCAGGGTTGCCACCCTGGTCTGGAAGAATTTACTAAATCTGAGAGGAAAATTTTACTAACTCGCATCTGTTTTGACTAAATGCTGAAAAAAAATTTTTTGCGCTTCCGGCTACCGCCCCACGCGCACCATCAAGCATCGATTTCTATTATAGGAGGATAATCAATCGGATTTCCACAAATCTTTTTTCCTTTTTTCTTTTTTTCCTCTTTTCCTCTTTTCTTTCGTTTTCATAGTATGATTGAAAATTCCGGAAACTTATTCGGGATGTACTACTGGATAGGCTTCATATTCCAGATGCGGTGTATCCAAGACGTCAAATAATAGTCTGGAATCTTGGATTATAGAAATCCTGCTGGTGAAGCCCGGCTTCTAATTTATCATTGGTCTTCAGGTGATAAAATTCAGATATATTGAAAAAATAAAAAACAATCAACGAAGAAAAACAGCTACAACTCATATTCACGAAGTATTTCAGGCGATGGAGTGCTTAGAATCTGAGGTGAGTTTGAAAGTGACGGCTTTTGAAATTTGTCCCCCAGTTTCCGTTTTAGGGTTTGAAATCTAAACCCTTTCAATTTTGCATTTTTAAGAGGATATTTATTTGCCAGTTTTAAAACACTAATTGGGATGGTCTTTAAATAAGGGATAAGCTGCTTACAAAGATTTCTGGCAAATTTTAAAGCAATTAATTTAGAATTTTTTTTTAGCGGATTTTTTTCTGGATTCTCTCTCGTTCGTATTCAAAGGAATAAAAAACCAATGCATGTCACTTCAAAACGGAAATGACGCAATCGGCTACCGGTTTAGTTGTAAAATTATGTAAATTAAAAAGTGCACCTCAAATTGGTCTAGGGCTGCCAAGAAAAAGAAAATTTATATAACATACAATAATTAGTTTAATTTTAACATTGTGTTAATAGTCTTCAGGTCAGGCAAATCATACAAATTGAAAAGTAAGAAGAAAAATATGCAGTCATAATTAAAAAAAAAGTCGCAATTAAAAGGCTTTAATCGTCCTCGGCCTCATCCGAATTTAAAGTATCCACTAGTGTCGAGTTCTGACTGAAGGGATGTACTTGTTTCCATTTCTTGATAGCACGAGTAAAATCGCTGGGGATCACCCAGTCATGTACTCCACTTGACGACCCGAGAACAAGTTGCTTCGTTTCATCAGGGACAAAACACTCGAGAAATTTAGCCTATTCTGGTTTTAGTTTTGATGACCGACAAAATAGAGAACTGTTTTTCCGCTCTAGAAATTGAAAGGAGCAGGCTACAGAGAGTCAGAAGGAACTTTACCAAGGATGAAAAAAGTATATTTCCAGTATCGTATTTAAAAAGGGATAAGGCAAACAAACAAACGTAGCAGCTGTTATGAGAGTCTGGGAAAACTTTCTGAAAACAAATTAAGCCGGCATACCAGTCCTTATTTTAAACAGTTTGCCTTTCAAAGCAAGTATCAAGAAGAAACCGAGAGAAAAGTAGAGATTTTTAAGCGCTAGGGTTGACGCGAAATTGCAAAAATCAGAGCAATAGTAGCCATAATATCTAACGTAATCGAAATCAAAGTTTGTAATGAATGGACCCTAACTTTTTTCCGGAATTCATGGAAAATAAAAAAAGTTTTCTTTACTACAAATCATGATTTTTTACTAGATTTCAGGAAATTTACTAGAACCTCTAAATTTACTAGATTTTTTTCTTTTACTAGATCTAGTAAAATCCTACTGACGGTGGCAACCCTGTGCTCAGTGTATCATTTGTGCTTGCTATATTCATTTTTCATGCCATGGTTTGAATCAGCTTGACTGCTATGTTTGTGTTTTTTTCTATATTTTTGCCATACAAAGGAAAATCAGAAACTTTCTAGTAACTACCATGAAAACTATGACTGTGCTGGGCCATGTAACTGTGCCAGTAACCGTACCATGAAAACATGAAAACTTCGCTATTTATATTTTTAAATGTTGTGCCCTTTCAAAAAATAACTGCATGTTGTCTTCACTTTTTCTGTGACTTCACTAAGAAATTGAAGATGCAAAAAGTAAATTACATTATGCATAAAAGATAACGTAATTCGTACATTACATTTTATGGTGTGACTGGCGGCATACAGAAGTATATTTCCTCAAAAGATGTCTATTTATGAAATGTACCCCCTAGAAAAAAAATGCATACCCCTCAAGTCTAAAAGACGAAAAAATGTGTATACGGTCAAAATTAACCGAAGAATGTACCTAATTCTCAATAACTCTTAAGCTATTCAAGATCAGTGGCAATGAGCAAGATTGAAATCGGTGTGGACTAAGGATCTTCGATACCATAAAGAATAACCAACCCTATCTCGTCCATTACAAGCTTTTTATTTTGTGTGGCCAAACTATTCAAAGTCGATTGGGAGGTCTTGCCATAACTTGTAGTAGACGTTCAGACGCTAGATTCTGTCTCAGACCCTGTCCAAGTTTCCCGCTCAGAATGGTTGAAAGCTGAAAATGGGAATTATCGAGCAACATTTTCAGAACTGAAAACACCTATTTAGGTGACTGTTATGATTGTGAATTCCCTATTTCTGATAATACCTTGGACTTTCAACCATTCTCAGCAGGAAAATTTGACAGAGTCTGAGACAGAATCCAGCGTTTGAACGCCCACGTACAGCTTTGATAAGAGATCCGAAGAAACGATAGAAAACTAAAAGCCGACACCTACTTTTTCGAAAATCTTCTTTTTAATGTTCAGGTAAGGGCAGCCCCTAGAAATATTCCATTGTACCTGCTTGGATAACATTGAAAATCAGCTGAAAAGAAGTCTAATTTAATGAATTGACAGTTTTGGAAGTTTCCTGTTTTGCTAACTGGCTTGATTGAAATCCTAGCGGACACAGGATGCACATTATTTATTCTGTAGATACATTGACTAGACTGCGTTTTGATTTACAATTAGTAAGAGATTCTAGGTTTCCTTTCTTTTAAACTAGCCTCTCGTCTGCTTTTCAAACCGTTGACACATCTAAAATTCCCTATCAATTTTACCAAAACTGCTTCAGAAGCTCCTCGTAGTGCTGGGAAAATTTACCAATGGACTCTTGTCTTTGAGACTGTCAGCCGACGCTGAGACTCACAATGTTAGCCTAATAGTACGCTTAAAGCTTAATAACTCATAAACAAGTCAAGACCAGTGGGTGAGATCAGTGAGTAATGAGGTCATCGGTCCCTCCACCATGTATGATCCATATTAAGTGGAACAGTCTGTATGTCAATTAGCCTATGAAGGCACTAAAATCTAAATAGCTTCTAAACCAAGCAAAATATTTATGAATATCTGTAAGTGCAAGGCCGATGTGTATTGTGGTTTTCTATTGTCCTACTACATCTAGTCTTTGTCAAATTGAAGACCATGATAATTATCAAATATTTAAAATGTATACAGTGTCTACATATACTTAAAATATGTATTTGTCGATCTGAATAATTTTCCCTCCTCTCTATTTAATTTTAGGGCGAAAATCCATGTTTGCAAATGAACTTTACGGTTTTTTGCAATATTTGATCATAACCGACCACAGCAGAAATTCCCACAACCCCTTCCCTAAACTTTCAAATCAATGAAGAAGAGCCATCGGCCGAGGAACTGACACAAGTAGCTTGCAAATTAAAGAAGGGAAGCAACATGGGTGATAGGATATCAGTGGAAATGACCAAAGTTCATCAGGTGCTTGCATAACTTTATGGCTGTAAGGATTGCATTCTTTGCGCGTATCTGGAAGTCAGAGGAAGTTTCCAAAGAATAGAGAAAGAACTCATTTTCATCCTTCCCCCCCCCCTCCAAAAAAAAAATTCTTGCTGATAATCTTCTGTCGCACCCAGACAGCCTTGGATCACCACCTGCGAGATGAACGGTTTTTCTGGTGGAGGCAATCAACTTGAGAGAAAGTCAGTCTTTTGGATCTGAAGATCAACTCGGAAAAAACAAAAAGCGTGACAACAAGTAACCCTCTACTGGGCGTAAAGTTTGGCGAGAAACTAATAGAGCAGGTAGGGGATTTCAGGTACCTTACAAGTACAGTCCAACGTAAATGATTCAGAAAAAAGGTGATGCGATCTATGGTTGGGCGTTCCCTTGAAGCGTTTAATCGACTAAAGCTAGTTTGGCGGTCGAAAAACTATTTTTTGAAACAAATAATGAGGCTGTTAAGCAGCAGTATCCTCTCCGCCCTTATGTATAACTCTAAATTCTTGACTCTAAGCCAGCAGCAAGAAAAGAGGGTCCTTGCTTTTGAAAACAAATATCTTCGCAGCAGAATAAATATTACCTGGGGAGACTATAATACTAACCTGATAGGTCGTTCTATGTCGCGCCAGCCTCTTGTAATTGATGTCATATTAAAGGGAAGATGATGCTATTTTGTACATTTTATCCCTATAATGGAAGATAGACTCCCAAGAACGGTACCGAAGTGGAAGTCAGAAGGAACCCACAAGAAGAGGAACACCAAAAAAATACGCTTCGTCACACATGCCACCGGAACCTGAAACATTTGCACGACTCGATAATCCAACTCCAGTGGGATGGTGTCTGGGCAACGACGCATATGAGGGATGACTGGTGCTCTTTCTGGATACCCTTGGTGCCTCCTGCTTCGCAAGATGAACTAAGGTCCAAGGTTTGATCCGTGATCCAACAGAAACTGTTCCTAATGAGTTTGGCAAGTAATCGCTTGCAGTACGAATTGTTGTTAGTCAGATTTTTCGGTGGACTTCGAGCTACGAAATTAAAAGATAACTTCTAAAAATTTATAAATTGCTTCATTTGATAAATGGTCTTAGACAGTATTTTTCTTTTACAGTTTCTAGCTCTGTTTATGCATGTTTTGAACCTTTATATGTCGTTTGTAATTTGTATGAATATTTTAAGTTTTCATTTAAATTCCATGTTAAATCATTTTTTTTTCACATTTTGGTCGTGTTTGCTGATCTATTTCAAATTCGAAAGAGGTCAGAAGAGAACAGTCATGGCTGGGACAAAAATATAAAAGCGCTTTTAGCTCAAAAGCCGCTGTTGGTCAGATTTACTGGTAAAAAAGGGTTTTGTGAAAAGAAAGTAAGAAATTGCTAATGTTCTTACATTCAATAAATGGCCTTTGTAAGTGGTTGATTTTAGTTTTGTTTTTATTATAAGGCAAAAATCAGATAGAAAAAACATGTACCATTAGATTCTTCATTCAATGTTCATTCCAAATATAATAGTTGTTGTAGTCGCTATTCTGTCCTAGTCTCCTCTAATGGTGCCAGCTATATCCCTAAACTGTATACAAAATCTTGCTAATTTTTCTCGGCTTGTCATTATCTTTTGTTCTTGTAAGACCGTTGATGGTCTAATTTAGTGAAAAAGCAGGAGATTTTGTGAAAAGAAAAGCAAGAAATCGCAAAGTCATTTATTGGATAATTGCTCCGAACGATGGCTGACTTCTACTATTTAATTTTAATTTTTCACATATCTTGATCCCATATACGTTGTGGATTATCTTTATCAGTATTTCAAGGTTTCTTCTGTGAATCTTGACCCACAAATTTTGGTGGCTCAAAGTTTGTGATCTCAGGTACCCCTAGTTGCCCGCAACGAACTGAACTGTCGGAGCATGCCCTAAGACAATTTATAAACTTTTGTTTATTCTAACTTACTAGTTGCTCTGTAAAAATTCCATTTTTCTCGTTCATCTATCCAAATCTTCCTTATTGTTTGTTCTCTGGCAACGATGAAGCTAATGAAGTTTGCCTTTGGTTCTTCTAAATTTGTCTAGACAACTTGGCATAATTACTAGACTTTGTAGAAGTCTGATTTTCTGTCAAGCTTTCCAATGAAGTACATTAAATTCATAAAACAAACTTTAAATGTCTTGGCAACTTTTTGTGATGCAACACTGTTCGTTGGCTGGCATTATAAGTGTTGTATCTGCACTAAATAGGATTCTGTGAAGAAGATAAGTGAAGATTGAACTTGAAAAAGAATTTAACGAAGGAAAGACAAATCTAAGTAAAGTAGAAAATGTTTATGTCTTTCACAAGACACGGTAAGGTTGTGTAGTCTTTGTCAATATTGCAAAGACCACTAAACAGAAATGAACTTTAAATAAGTTGTTGTTTTTTTTTAAATCATTGCTTTCCTAAAGTACCAAGAGCACTGAAAAAGAAATATGACTTTTTGGATTGGTTCTCTGCAAACCTTATAGTCGCGTATGTCTTAAAAATTATGAAAATTCAGTAAGTCAATTTTGATGAAAAAGACCTTCATATCAAGCAGTTCGTTGTAGTGAACTATAAGTAAGGAGCGACTCGGCTCAATAGTAACTGAAGCTCTAAAAACGAATTTTGATACCAGTAGGTACATCAAAAAGAATCTTTTTATGCTGATTCCAAATATATAAGATTCATTAAGTTTAGTGTTACCCATCAAAAGTAACGAGCTTAACAAAAATTTGTCTGATTTTTGAAAAGGGGGAAACAGGTTTAGCGTATCAGTACACCCTACTGTAAAAGCTTCAAGCTCCCACATACACAAATTTTGAATTTCGCATTTTTTGCGAGAAGAAAAATCACGGATGCGTGTTTTTTTTCTGTGGCGATCGTATGGGAATAATAGTCCTAGATAATCGGAAGAGGGTGCAATTTAACGGAAATTAAAAGTTCTAGTACCCTCTTTAAGTGAACAACAAGATCGGAGGGTAACTAGCCCCCCTTCTACACCCCTTTTTCTCCAAAATTGTCTGATCAAAATTTTGAGATAGTCATTTTGTTCAGCATAGTTGAAAGATCCAATAACTATGTCTTTAGGGGTAACATGCCCCCAAACAGTCCATAGGGAGAGGCCTTTAAGTTATGAAATTTGCCCATTATTTACGTATAGTATTTGATATTGGGACGTATACAGACATTTTTCGGGGGAAGGTGATTTTGTGGTTGGGGGAATTTTCATAGGGAGAATTTTCCAGGGGGTGAAATTTCGAGGGGAAAATTTTACATTGGGGGGATTTGACAGAATTCCCATACGAAATTATTTTTATTTGTCTCACTTTCTCTTTGCCAACTCAATTTTGCATTTGAAGGTGTTCTTGGGGAATTATCCACAGGCTTTTTCCAGCGTGTTTGGATATCCAGGAAAATTTTCCACGGAAGGGAAGATTTCCGGAGTGATCGAGAAAACAATTAGAAATTAAAGTTTTTCAAATGAAAGTGTAGTAAGGAAAATTTTTCAGGCTGAATCGTCCGCAAGAAATTCAGAAGGGGATATTCAAAGAAGAGATAATTTTACGGGGGGTGTATTTTACGTGGGAAGAAATTTCCACGGAGGTGTCTTTCGTGAAAGGGGGGGAGTCTTAATGCAGGGTGAGCCAGATTTACCGGCATTATTTGAAAACGATCAGAAATAAAATAAAGAAAACCAAGTTTTTTTTACCTGAAAATAAATATCAATAATAAAACTCAGAACGAATAGAAATTATTCCGTATATAAAGAGGTTACCCCCATCCTCAACGTCTTGCTCTTTATGCTAAAATTTGACTGTTTGTCCCAATTTTTTAATAACGGGTCCTGAAACACAAGGGCTGTGTAATTAGACTAGGAAGCTTTATAAAAGTCCTAAAAGATTTAGCGTGAAGAGCAAGGTATTGAGGGGGCCCCTTCATATATGGACTAATTTCTCTTCATTTTACTGTTGCTCCTTACTTTAGGTTAAAACAAAACTTGTACACATAAAGTTTTTGGTGGTAGTGTTTGCCAAATTTAAGAAAATGAAACGGGGGTGAAAAATCAACAATAAATTAGCTTCCAAGTAGCTTAAGGATGTGTAGCTTTCTTTTGAAGGTATAGTTGTCTTTGATAATCAACAGATTGCTAATGTTTTAATTTTTACGAACGAAAAGGTTGAGAAATTTTGAAGTTTCTACGACAACGTTTTCTATAAAAATCTTGTATGATCCCCGGGCATAACTTACAACGTTTGCCCTAGTGGCTGTTGGGGGTTTGTCATCCTCAAAGACATAATTTCCGGACCTTTCAACTACGTTGAACAAAATGGCTATCTCAAAATTTTTATTGAATGTTTTCGGGGAAATGGTAGGCGTGAGAGGGGGGTAAGTTGCCCTCCAATCACTTTCGACTATTAAAAAGGGCACTAACCCTGTCAGTTTCCAATCCAATGAGCCCTTTTTAAAGTTTCTACGACAACATTTCCTACAAAAACCTTATGTGCTCCAAGGTATAACTTACAACCCTTGCCCTGAGGTTTGTTGGGGGGGGGGGGAGGTTTATCCTTAAAGACCTAATTTTCAGAACTTTAAACTACGTTCAACAAAATGGCTATCTCCAAATTTTGATTGGATGTGTTTGGGGAAATGGTGGGCATGAGAGAGGGGTTAGTTGCCCTTCAAGCACTTCTGACTGTTAAAAAGGGCAATAGCCCTTTCAATTTAAAATCTAATGAGCCCTTTTTGGCATAAGTTGCGTAAGTTACAGGGCATAACTTACAACTCTTACCCTGAGGGCTGTGGTGGGGAGGCTGTCATCCTCAAAGACCTAATTTCTGGAACTTTTAACTACGTTGAAAAAAATGGCTATCTCAAAATGTTGATTGGATGTGTTTGGGGGAATAATGGGTGCGAGAGGGGTTAGTTGCCTTCCAATCACTCTACTATTAAAAAGGGCACTAGCCCTTTCAATTTCCAATCGAATGAACCCTTTTTGAACTATCTATGACAAACCTTTCTATAAAAACCTTATATGCCCCCAGGGCATAACTTATAACCCGTACCATGAGGGCTGTAGGGGGGTTGTCATCCTCAAAGACCTAATTTCCAGAACTTTCAACTACGTTGAACAAAATGGCTATCTCCAAATTAAGATTGGATGTGTTTGGGGAAATAGTGGGCGTGAGAGGGGGGTTAGTTGCTTCGACTATTAAAAAGGGCACTAACCCTTTCAATTTCCAATTGAATCAGCCCTTTTTCAAGTTTTTACGATAACGCTTTCTATAAGAACCTTATATGCCCCCAGGGTATAAATTACAACCCTCGCCCTGGGGGTGTGGGAGTTTTTTCATCCTCAAAGACATAATTTCCAAAACGTTCTATTATGTTGAATAAAATGGCTATCTCAAAATTTTGATTGGATGTGTTTGGGGAAATAGCGGGCGTGAGAGGGGGGTTAGATTCCCTGCACTCGCTTTCTGCTATTAATAAGACACTAGTCCTTTCAATTTCCAATCGAACGAGCCTTTTTTGGAGTTTCTACGATAACTCTTTCTTTAAAAAACCTTATATACCCCCAGTGCATAACTTACAACCCTTAATCTGAGGGCTGTGAGAGTGTTGTCATCCTCAAATACCTAATTTCCAGAATTTTCAACTACGTTGAACAAAATGGCTATCTCAAAATTTTGATTGGATGGGTTTGGGGAATGCTGGACGTTAGAGGGGGGTTCATTGCCCTCCAGTCACTTCCGACTATTAAAAAGGGCACTAGCCCTTTCAATTTCCAATGGACTGAGCCATTTTTGAAGTTTCTACGATAACGCTATCTATAAAAACCTTACATGCCCCCAGGGCATAACTTACAACCCTTTCCCTGAGGGATGTGGAGGGTTTGTCTGCCTCAAACACATAATTTCCAGAACTTTCAACTACGCTGAACAAAATGGCTGTCTCCAAATTTTGATTGGATGTGTTTGGGGAAATGATGGGCATGAGAGGGCGGTTAGTTGCCCTCCAATCGCCTTCGACTATTAAAAAGGGCCCTAGCCGTTTCAATTTCCAATCAAATGACCCCTTTTTAAAGTTTCTACGACAACACTTTCTATAAAAACCCTTGTATGTCCCCAGGGCATAAATTACAACCTTTGCCTTGAGGGGTGTGGGGGTTGGTCATCCTCAAAGACATAATTACCAGAACTTTCAACTACGCTGAACAAAATGGCTATCTCAAAATTTTGATTACATGTGTTTGGGGAAAGGGTGGGCGTGAGAGGGGAATTAGTTGCTCTTCATTCACTTTCGACTATTAGCCTCTGAGCCTCTTCCATAATCAATTGAGCCTTTTTTGAAGTTTTTACGACAACACTTTCTATAAAAACCTAATTTTTCCCCCAGGGCATAACCTACAGCCCTTGCCCTGAGGGGTCCGATCATCTTCAAAGACCTATTTTCCAAAACTTTAAACTACGTTGAACAAAATGGATATCTCAAATTTTTGATTGCATGTGTTTGGGGAAATGATGGGCGTGAGAGGGGGTTAGTTACCCATCAATCAGTTTCAACTATTAAAAAGGGCACTATTCATTTCCAATCGAATGAGACCTTTTTGAAGTTTTTACGACAACGCTTTCGATAAAACACTTATATGCCCCCAGGGCATAACTTACAACCCTTGCCCTGAGGGCTGTAGGGGGGCTGTCATCCTCAAAGACCTAGTTTCCAGAACTTTCAACTACGTTAAACAAAGTATCTATCTAAAATTTTGATTGAATGTGTTTGGGGAAATGATGGGCGTGACAGGGGGCATAGTTGCCCTCCAATCGCTTTCGACTATCAAAATGGGCACTAGCCCTTTCAATTTCCAATCAAATGAGGCCTTTTTTGAAGTGTCTACGACAATGCTTTCTATAAAAAACCTCATATGCCCCCAGGGCATAGCTTACAACTATTGCCCTGAGGGCTGTGGGGAAGTGTCCTCCTCTAAGACATAATTTCCAGATATTTCAACTACGTTGAACAAAATGGCTATCTCAAAATTTTGATTGGATGTGTTTGGGGAAATGGTAAGCGTAGAAGGGGTGTTAGTTACCTTCCAGTCACTTTTGGCTATGAAAAAGGAGTCAAGCCCTACCAATTTCCATTCGAATGAGCCCTTTTCGAAGTTTCTACGACAACTCCTTCGATACGAAGTGCCCTGGTGTAAAAAAAAGAAATTGTGCCAACATCGGTCTTTACTTAGGCAGCGCTGTTGCGTTGCTTATGATTTCAGATTTGAATTTATATAGATTATGAAGTGTATTAAAAAAAAAAAGATTTAATGATTATTGTTTGTGGGGTTTTGGGGACAGTACGTAGCTGTATTTTTATTCTATTTTAGGGCCGCATTGAATATACCTTTACCAACAAAAGGTCACATAGAAAGGAGGAAAACCATAAAAATGATCCGACAGAAATCAACTAATGGAACTTTCGAGTGTTCAGTACCAAGGTGAGCCTCTGACCAGTTCCCTTATTTTTTCTATAACGAGAGTATTTTTTCCTTTAGAATCAGGACAACAGAGGGAGTGTTTGATTTCTTTTATTGACTAGTTGCTAACCCCTAAGTAAAAGCCTATCCTTCCTTAGGGTAAACACATTCGTGGTCTTTACACTTATGTTGCTTACTTTTCCTCCAGGCAGAGTTGAGAGAATTTCGCCTTTTAGAAATCTATTGGGATTATGCTTTCTTGATCCTATTTTGCATTTCTTAAGTCGACAAATTTCCACTAGCGGCTTTCTAGAAAGCTCTTAGTGCTTGAAAGAGTCCTCATGGAATTGACTGGCGGAGCAGCGATGAGTAACTTTCCTTTTTTTCTAATGGCTAAAAGCTGAGTGATCAATATCCAAAAAAGATTCCAACACTCTTAATAAATGCCTTTTATTTTTCTTTATTTTCCTCAAGTGTCTTAAAATGGAAAAAACGTGGAGTTTTATGGGTAGGATTTGAAAATTTCCCTTCTTGGGGCTAAGATCCTTCTAGTTGAATATATATTCTGCTTTTACTCTTGCATTTTTGCAAGAGAATCCAGTCGCTGAGCTTTCGTAAGACAAGGCCCACATCGGGCTGCTTTCACGCCAACGGCGTAATTTCATCAAAATCATGGGGGGAGGTGGGGGGGGGATTTGGGGTCATTTTTTTCCAAATCAAGTGAAAATGACATTGAAAACTGAAAAATGAAACCGTAAAGGTATCTTTACCATAAAGGTAAAGATATATTAAAGAGGACTGACCCTTTTTGTGTGGATGCTTGAATTATGCAGACTTTTCTTAGTTTTGAAAAGATTTTTGAAGAAACTAAATTTAAACTGGGAGGGAGGGAGGGGGTGCAAACTGAGTGTAAGTATGACGACTTGTGTTTTAATAAAATTATATTGGTCAGTATTTGAACTTTAAAACTACTACTACTAATTCAGTTAGTGTTGCTACTTTTTTTGCTTATTAGTAGATATAATACGGTACTCCTGTACTAAACGCACTCTACTATATACTGCAAGGAAACCAGTCACGAAAAACCCCAGGCATCCACTCGACCAAAGCCAAGATTGACGCTATCTGATGTTGTCTAAACAAGTATTCAGGGGTTTCTCACTCTGGGAAGTATATTTAAACTCTTATTTTTTTAGGGTTTAGGGGGGGGGGGGACCTTTTCCAACCAAACGATAAACAACTACGAGCGTAGAAAATGCCACGCAATGAAAACAACAAAATAAAGCAAAGTGGTAAAAAAATTATTGTATGTAGACGGTGAGAGCCGCCGTTTAACCCCCCCCCCCCTTCGCAAAAAACATCCCTTAAGTAAAATACCCCGCGGAAAATAACACTTCACGGAAAATACCCCCTCCCAGAAAATACCTACCCGTGGAAAATCCCCCTTCCCCCCAAAAAAAAACCTCTTGCCGTTGGCTAGTCTCCAATCACTTTCGGCTTATAAAAATAGATACGAAATGCCTGGGGATTATCAGACAATTTCTACCTCCATCCTCCTGTTGTCTATCCCTTAGAGCTAATTCTGTATTTATTTGAAGGCTCGATGAGAGCTGAGATGTTTTGGCATCAAAATGCACCCTTTGAGGTATCTCCCTCTCTTCCTAGCTACAAAAAAAAAATCAGATAAATCCATTGCAGAAGTTTCAGTTCCTTTTTAAGTTTTTTTGATTGGTCTATTGCATACAGATAGTATTTGTCATTGGGAAGCATACGGAAATTTTTTGTGTGGGGGTTTTCTGGAGGATCTTTCATGAGAAGGAAGTATTTGCACGGAGGGGGGGGCAAGATTTAAAAATAAATTACTATTTTCCATTTCCCTTAGAACTTCTCAATTAAACTAAAAATGACACAACTCAAATAAGATTTTTAAATTTTGAAAACCATAATCTCCACGAGGGGGGTATTTTCTAGGTGACGAGGTTGCCGTGGGTTCAGGAGGGGAGATTTTCCGTGGGGGGGGGGATAAACGCTTAGACCCGTGGAAAGTGACAGGGTGAAGGGAACCCCCATTAACAGACATAAAAAAGACAAATAAATCTGGATTTAAGAATTTATGACGCCCAATTTTCTTAGTTTCTGTGACAACCAAACAGAGCATTTTTGTAAATCATCTTGACAGTAATTTATATAAAGACTTAAAAAAGCAAACAATTCCAACAAGGTTGAACATGTAAAGATTCTAACTTGTGTTTTACTCAATGCAAGTACGGTGGTTGAGCTGCACGAGGGTTTAGTTACACGAGGGTTCAGTTGCAAGGTGGTTCAGTTGCACGGTGGTTCAGTTGTACGGTGGTTCACTTGCATGGGGGTCCAGTCACACGGTGGTTCAGTTGCACGGGGGTTCAGTTACAGGGGGTTGAGTTTCACGAAAGTTCAGTTAAAGGCGGTTCAGTTGTATGAGGGTTTAGTAGCACGGGGGTTCAGTAGAACATGTGTTCAGTTTTAAATTGGTTTACTTTTACGGTGGTTCAGTTGTACGGTGGTTCAATTGTACTATGGTTCCGTTGTCTGGTGGCTCAGTTGCACGGTGGTTCAGTTACAGGGGTTCAGTTGCTTAAGATTCAGTTACATGGTGGTTCAGTTACAATGGTAAAGTAAAGTTACAATGGCAAGTAAAGCATTGAGTTGAAGCTATTTAACGATTTTCTATAGCTTATTGGAATCAGGCTTATCAGACTTATTAGCATTCGTCGGAGAACTTTTATGTTGGAGCATTGACTGATCAAACATAGGCGGGACACTCGGGCATTAGTTTGAAACTTACAAAGGATTCTAAACTTCAAAACCATGTTATTAGTTGTTTTATCGATGGCTTTGACCAAACAAATTTGAATTCTTAATATTAGACCCAATTTGTCTTGCAAAAAAATAAGTCTGAGAATTTAGAGACAGTCTGAATGTAAGGGTGACCAATCAGTACTAGAGGCAAAGTTTTTAGACGGAGGGATGCAAGCTGCCCTTCCCTCCTTTAATTCTTGTTAAGTATAAGTTTGATCATCTATAGAAAGAATTTTGAGAATTTTCTCTATTCCATTTTTCTCCAAGAAAAAAAAAATGTCTATAAGGTTGTCAGTCAGTTAGTGGCAACGAACTATAAGTAGCGAGGGACTTGACCCAATAGTAACTGAAACTTTAAAAAAAGAATTTTTGTTAACAATAGATACATCAAAGAATTGGCTTTTTATGCTGATTCCAAACATAATCTATGAAATTTATTAAGTTTAATATTACCCACCAATACCTACGATCCTGAGAAAATCAGCCTGATTTTCGAAAAATTGGGAAACGTTCCCTTAAAGTCAAGGAATCTTATTGAAGGTTCCACAATCAGATTCAGCGTATCAGAGAACCTTACTCAAGAGTTTTCAACCTCCCATCTTCAAAAATGTGGAATTTTGTGTTTTTTTCCTGAAGAAACATCGCGGATGCGTGTTTTTTTTTCCCAAGGATGATCGCATCGAATCAGTGGTCCTAAAATATTGGGAGAGGGCTCATTTGAACGAAAATTAAAAGCTCTGGTGCCCTTTTTAAGTGGCTATAAAAACAGGAGGGCAACTAGCCCCAATCCCATGCCCATTTTTCCTCCAAAGTCGTCCATTCAAAATTTTGTTCAGTATTGTCGGAAGTCCAATAACTATGTCTTTGAGGATGACCCCCCATAACCCCCCAGAGGAAGGGCCGGAAGTCATTAAATTTGCCCGTTGTTTACATATCGTATTTGCTATTGGGAAGTATACAGACATTTTGCAGGGGCAGGATGTTTTGGGGACGGATTTTATACCGGAAGAAGTTTCCATTGGGATGGAATATTCCGGGGGGTGAACTTTCCAGGGGAAATTGTACACGGGGGAAATTTACCAGAATTCATGTGCAAAATTGCTAAGAACTTGCTTGTCGGTAGAACTTGCTAAGAACTTGCTTGTCGATAGAACTTGTTAAGTCGAAGAATGCAGGCCATAATTCCCAGCTGACAAAAAATGTCACATAACATCTTTTAAAACGCCAGGGATATTCTAAAGGTTATTTATGTGGAAATACGATTAATATGAGTTTCAAATTTACTAGTATTGAAGTTTTCTTGGAGTTGGATAAATCTCATGGAAAAGAAAACCATTCAAGCCCTTGTTCTTTTCTCATTTAATTTTACGATCTTTGAAATTAGTTTGTTTTGTTTTCTATCTTTTTAAAACTCCATAGAACCGTATACATGTTAATTTGACTCTTTGTTTTCAGTTCTCTGGAAAACTTTTCTTTATTGGCTTTATTTTCAGTCTTTTTTGAGATCATAGTAAAAATTGTTTACTAGTCTGTATTCTAAATAGTAGTAATATTTTCTTCCTGTTGTAAGGATCGGAGAATTCTAAGCATATTTTTGCATCTTTAATGTCTTCATTAAAGGATTTAGTCGAAGCTGTTTCCTGTTTTGTATTGTAACTTAGTGGAATCGAGTTATATCCTTTTGATAACCAGCTACGATCAGTTCTGGGGGAATCTTTATCTTGTCTTTATTTGAAAACTTCGGGATAGTCGATGTGTTGACGCTTCTGCAAGTGAATGGAACAGTCGAATTTTTTCTGTAATTTTTTAGATACAAGTTAAAGAATACTATAACAAATACTTAACTTTACTTCGAGTCGAACGTTGATTTTGGGAATGATTCGAGCGAATGATTCTTCTATAAGGCTGTTGGACAGTTTTCTGCAGACTTGTGAAAGACTGTGTAGGAAAAGGCATTTAAGAAACAAATAAAAGTTTCTATTTTAGGAGTGTTGTGATTGGATTGTGTATGTATTGTGGAATAAAAAACTCTGAACTCTGAACTATTATACGGTAAATTATGATATTTTAGTTAGGGTTGGGGCCTCTCCGGGTATATGCTGAACTCTGAAACTCTGAACTCTGAACTGTTATACGGTAAATTATGATATTTTAGTTAGGGTTGGGGCCTCTCCGGGTATATGCTGAATTAACAGACATATTGCGATACGCTAACATAAACAGGTCAAAATTAATTTCTTATAGATTCAGCTGAAGAGTCGGCATTTCTCTGGTTGATAAACTAAAACTCCACAAAAATCCATTTTCATTTTCAAGAATCTTCCTAGTTTTGGTGGGTTTTTTTTTTGTCAGTTTTTGAGATTTAAAGTGTCACTGTGTCCTGCTCTCTTTTAATACCCCTTTTACAGTTGCCAAATTTGGCCGTTTACAAGCTGGTTTTTTGGTCTTTTTTTAAGGGCTTGATTCCTCAATGGCATATCTCTGTTTAGCATACACGTGGTAGTATTTATTTGCGTTTACATTTAAATGTATTGTCCATTTCGTTTGGTGCATATCTGAATTCTGCTTTGGCATGCAAGTTCGTTATTCTAAAGTCCGTTTCTCAGCATTACTTTTTTTATCTGGTCTGCTGGTCTGTGAATCTCTGGATGACCTAAGATTTTCTATCAATCAATGTAATGCCCCTCCGGTATGGCATGGCAATATTTTGGTGGCCACGGCAGGACGTGCACTATTCGACTGACTACTTTATAGCATTTATTAAAAAAAAAGAAAAGTTTTTCATTTGAATGGCGTCACATTCAAAGAGCACAAAAAAAGTATGATAATGTTGCAATAACGTTATACATTGTATAAAAGGGGTGTGGGTGTAACTGAACCCATGTAACTGATCTTCCGTGCAAGACAACCCCATTTAACTGAATCCTCGTGCAAGTGAACCCACCTTTAACTGGACCCACCTGCCACTCAACCCTATTGAACTGAACCCTAGTGCAACTAGACGCCTGTGCAACTCAACCCACGTGTAACTCAACCCTCGTGCAGCTGAACCCCCGTTTAACTGGGCCCCGTACAACTCAGCCCACATGTAGCTCAACCCCATTTAACTAAACCCTCGTTCAACTGGGCCCTGTTTAAATCAACCCTCTATTGATCTAACCCTTATGTAAAGAATGTAAAGAAGCTAAAAAGTATAGAGTACCGGGACCCGATACCTGCAGAGCTCTTTATTGAAGGAGGAACTGTGCTTGTAGAGAAGCTCCACAGCATAATCGTAAAAATATGGAAAGAAGAACGATTCCCCCAAGAGTGGCGTGACTTCATAATTCAGCCTATCTTCAAGAAGGGAGATGCTACCCAATGGAAAGATTATAGAAAAATTTCACCGATCTGCATTGCAGCAAAAATTTTCGCTATGGTCCTCCTAAGCCGTTTTAGTCCCCAACACAACGCAAGAACCAGGCCCGACCAAGCTGGTTTTTGACCAGGAATGGGATGCGTTGATCAGCTATTTACGCTCAGGCAAATCCTTGAACGTAGAGCAAAACACCAGCAGTTCACGATTGGGGTGTTTATAGACTTTATAACATTCGGTTAAGCCCTATGAGGCGGCATCTGGGTGGCTATAACTGAAGACGGAGTTCCAGACAAGGTGGGGAGACTGATGAAAGCGTATTACGATAATACACGCCCCCAAATCTAGGCCAATGGAGAGCTGTCCACCATGTTCCTCATAGAGCACGGTGTAAGACAGGGATGCGTTCTCTCACCCGTGCTTTTCAACTTCGTAATTGACTGGATTAGTGTCCAGGGCAATGTCAGGCTTTGATGGCGTGCAATTTAGTCTCGATTTTAACCTGAGTGATCTAGATTGCGCAGACAACATTGGTCTCTGTCTGGGACCGTCAGAGAAGCCCAGAAAATGCTTACCAAGGTTGCAATCACTACCCAATCGATGAGTTTCAAAATCAGCAATCCCAAAACGAAAATTCTCATGTCCAATACGCCAAGTTTGACACATCCTATCTATCTCCAATGAGAGGAAATTGAGGTGGTTAAAGAATTCAAATACCTAAGATCTCTGATTGACGGCAACGGAAACAGCTCGAACGAAGTCCGCATCCGAATCGCATCCGTGGCAAAGGTGTTTTCCCAGCTCAACTCTTGTCTATGGCGGAAGCGTCAAATCCAGCTGAAAAATATCTGTATCTACGAGTCACTCATCAGATCGGTTGTTTTATATGGATGCGAGTCTTGGACGCTGAAAGCATCGGAGGTAAATGATCTAAGAGTCTTGGATTATTCTTCCTTCGGAGGATCCCCGGTGTCAGACTAACTAATAGAATTAGCAATGCAGATCACCGTCGATCATGCTCCTAGCGCCTTGACATCGGGTCAATTATCAAGAAACACTTTCTGCGCTGGTACGTGGACATCCAACGCCGACCACGTGAGGCGTTGACCAAAAACGCCCTTCACTACTAGCCTCTCCCCGGCTGGATGAAACGCCAAGGTGGACACTGCAAGCGTGGCTTGCCTGCGTCAAAGCTGACGTCGTACCCAAAGGAGTATTTTGCTGTTTTGGCCAACGGTGGGACAAGAACTGGCTTGAAATCACGCAGGAATGGACCCTAGACCGCCAAAGATGGAGCTCAATCGTTGACGAACTATTTGATGCCAGGGAAGACTCGCAGCCGTTGTCCTGACCCAAGTACAAGTAAGTAAGTAACTCACCCATATTTAAATTAAGCTTTATTTCACTTATATCAACCCTAGGCATAAGAAAAAGTTTGAACTAGCATTGATTAGAAGTTCAAAATATGCTTTACGCTTCGTTCTGAGTTTCTAACTTTATTACCCATTTGGGCAAGCTAAACTCATTTGGACCAAAGACAAATAACTGACATAGCCGGAATTGCAACTACGTTCTGTCACTGGCAGCCAATAAAAACGCTTCTCTTTCGGGATGGTGCTTGCGTGTATCTTTTCGTGCATGGTGAAGTTAATATGTAACTTGGAACCAGTCACCAGTTAATGCACACCTTCGTGGGATGAGGGAAATAAAACACGTTCTGGTACCAAGTACTTTTTCGTAAATTCCAAGAGTTTGTTTCGTAACAAATTTTAGTATTGAAATGAAAATAAATAGCTTCTATCATTAGTGAATCAGCTTTGTATTTGAATGAATTTTTTCATTTGGTAGTTTTTTTCGAAACTTCTTTTTGCTTTTCACTTGCAAAGGCGACTGGGTAGGGGAGTATTTAAGAGAGGGATTTTAACACCAGTATGAGGATTTTCAATCAGGAAGATTTCAGTGGTAGACCATTTATGGCGTCATGGCGAAATTATAAAAAGCGTGTAAATTTTAGTATTAGATTTTGCCTAACATTAAACAGCTCTCTGCCCTATTCTAGTGCCCTATCAGTACCCTACTAGAGAAATAAAACAGAAAAAGAGAGACTTATCATTGTTACTGGTTCTTTTTACAAGTTCCCAGAATTGTTTGCCGAAACCATATTTTAATATTAATTTAGATAATAGGTATCATCCCTGAATCAGCATCAACGGCAAGTTTTTCTTATGAGATAGTGTTTCTTTTAATGTGTCTTTAAGATTTTGGTTACTATGGGCTTTCTCTGTTCTAGGGTATAGCTAATGTTACAACTATGACCTTCAAGTGTGTTCGAGCCCTGGTCACGAAAAGCTCTTTTAATTTTCAAATATATATCGCAGAAGTATAAATTTTTAAATTGAGGGAGGGGATATTTTTACATCGAAGGGGTATAAAAGAAAACACGCAAAAGAATTAACCAACAAATAAAGACCATTTCATTCGAGCCAGCTTTTGCCACCTCCGACAAAAACGGGCTGAATTGCATTTTGTAGTTATATTACTGATTTGAGGAGGGTTGAGCTGAATGTGGTTGATGTGAATGGGGGTTGAGTCAGAAATTTTTGATTTAATGGGGCTGATATGAATGACGATTGTGTTAAATGAAGGTTGAATAGCACAGAAGGTATGTAGAATGGCGGTTGAAACAAATGGGGGCTGAGTTGCACAAGGATTCAATTATACGGAGTTTGCGCTGAATGATGGTTGAGCCGAATGTGGTTGAGTTGCACGAGGATTAAATTTTTTTGGGGGTCAGTTGCAAGAGGGTTCAGTTTCATAGGGGCTGAGTTACACGGGGATTCTGTTGCGTCTGGGGTCAGATGCACGAGGGTTCGGTAGCAAGGGGTTCAGTTACACGAGGGTCTAGTTGCAGTGGAACCTATAAAAAGTTTTGTGTTCAGACAATATTTTTCAGTAATATAAAATTCTAAATATGCTAATTCTTTTGCTGAATATTCGCTAGCATCCAATAATATATTGGGACTATTTGTTCCAATAGGAACTAAACTAAAATGATTAGAACTTTCCATTTAGATGTAATTTGTTTAATAGCTTAAGATTCTGAATAACAAAATTTAAATACCATGAGGGGGCATTAAGGTTATAGAAATGTCTTGGTGGGGCATGGTCTAAAATCGGCTGGGAACCACTGCTCTAGGATCTGTCCATGTTATTGGCGTATCTCCGAAATATGTTTTGGCTGATAAGGAAAACTCGTTCTTCTAAAATTAGATATTTAAGCGGTCTTTGCTCATATTTGATCGGCAGCACTCAAAACTACTCAAGATTTCCTTTAAGTGAATAATACTACAATTTTTTTTTCAAAGGGGCTCTGAATGAACTATAAAAGGTTCTCTATAAGATCCTTCCAAATTCCCCGTGCATCTCCAAATTTGTTTTGGCAGATAATGAGAGTTTGTTGTTCTCAAATAAGTTTCTTTAGTATCGCCTCGTGTATGTAGATCTACATAATTCCTTTCAACAGTTCTCATGGCACAAAAGTGAGAGAATTAGCAATTAAATCAAAGATGGATTGAACGGACTTTAAAAGAAATTGGTGGGTGATTCCATCTTCCTGGGCGACCAGCTGATGATCTAAGGTATCCTTTGTTGTTGCTATCAAGAAAAGCGATTCAGTCTCGTTGATTATATTCTTCCTGGGTGCTCTTTTCTTGCACCTTTCATGCGCTTATAAGCAGATAAGAAGAATTTATAATGAATATAAGACATCATGGAAAAATTACATAAAAAAACTAATTTTTCTGTCAAGACTCATTGGAGTGGTTTCAAATTTCATTTTATGAATTTTCAGTCCGAAAAGTAAGTGTCGAAATTTGTATAAAAATCGCTAGATTATATGGAAAAAGCCACAAACTAGTAGTGAGTCGTTTGTGGCAGAAGCCTCGAGATTAGTGATTTTTTTTTTCTCTCTCTTTTGCATGTCAACAACTAGTAATCATCACAGGAAAAAAGATGATAGAGACTGTAAAGACTTTTCACTAGCCAAAATTCGTGAAAAATCACTTGTTATTGCAACGCTGGGCTCTTTTTTTTATTTATTTCTTTATTTTTACAAAAGTGACCGGAAATCGTTAGGGAAGTAAAAAATGTCTCCTAAGTGAGTGATGATCACTTAAGGGGGTGATCCTTCACACATTTTTTCCAATTTTATATTCTTGTCACTATAAAAAATGCTGTTTTTACGTTTGGATTGAAAAATCATAAATGTAAAAAAAGTATTATACAAAAATTCTTGTTGGTTACCAGTTTTGTTTAAATTGCAAGATTATTGATGCCGCATCTTGTTTTGTCCACCGATTTGTCGTGAAGACTAAAAGTTGCTGCTTTTTATAAATCTGGTCCAATTTTATGACGCAGCAACAAAATGGTATTGGAAAGAAGCTCTAAGTGTCACGTTGTCCTGGGTACAGAGACTGGGTTGCCAACTTTTTGGTCCATAAATATGTCTCCTGAGCATCCAAAAATATGTCATTTTTGGCCAAAACATGTCCTTATTGCCCAAAACATGTCCTTATTTCGCCTAAAATATGTCCATAATATGAACATCTTAAAATCTCACTAACACTAACTAAAAATAAGAGGTTATTTATATTATCACTTGGGATATTGACCAAAAGATGCTTTGGAAACCTCTTTCAAAGCGGCCAGTTAACATTAAATATAATGACAACGAAAAAAGGCATTTAATACAAGCACAAAACTCATAAAAACAAGTAAACACTAAAAAATTACTTTTGTGAGCTTAAGATTAACCTTCTAACGAGAATTCCTCTTGTAAGTTATGCTCAGCATTAGAGTCATCTTCTCTCTTTTTCTGCTACCTTTTTGCCAATTGGAGTATTTCTTGTGCTTTTCGGAAAGTATATTTCAGGATTCCAACGACGTTCCAGAGCACCAAATTAGTTGTTTCACATGCATTAAACAACTAGTCGTTTGTGTTAGAACACGATTGCGTCGTTTGTTCTTGATTTTACCAAGCAGCGTAAATTGTCTTATAGCAGCTCCAGAAGAGTGCTTTCAATGTTTTGTCTTTTCTTTGCGATAAATTATACCTATGATCTGACTAACAAGTTTTACTATGTAAGCCAAACAGTGCTCCCTAAATCCAGCAATTTCTATAGGATCCAATTTACTATTGTGCTTTTCCAGGCACACCATAGGGTTTGGGCCAAAATATAAATTTTCCATGGGAAGAAAATTTTCTTTGTTAAGATTCACTGAAAATTGGCTCTGCCTCTCAATTACAGAAGCTATGATGAAACATCTAATTATTGATTTTAAGGTGTACATGTACTTTTTAGAAGAAGATGAATCCGCGTGTCAGAGGACTGAAGCTCAGTATTCATGCTATTGACTTTCTGTAGCATAAAACTCAAGAGATACATGTAAGCTCTTACGAATAGGTCTTGCATATACCTCAGAATCTTCGAAGCTCTTTCCTTGGCCAGTGTATCCGGAGCCGCTGCACCTAACGCATGATTGGTAAATAAAAAGTGGAAAAAAAATGTTAGTCTTACCCGTCCAAAGTTACGCACCTGAGAAAATTTGCCTTATTTTCGAAAAAAGGGGAAAACATCCCCTAAAAGTCATAGCACTTTAATGAAACTCACACCATCAGATTCAGCGTATCAGAAAACCCTACTGTTGAAGTTTCAAGCTCCTATCTGCAAAAGTTTGGAATTTTGTATTTTTTGCCAGAAGAAAGATCACGGATGCGTGTTTATTTTTATTTTTTTCTTTTTCCAGGGCTGATCGTTTCGATCCAGTAGTCCTAGAGGAGGGGACAACCCCTTTCATATACGGAATAATTTATGTTCGTGTTTAGTTTTAATGTTGCTCCTTACTTTCAGTTAAAAAAAACTTGTTTCTTTATTTAATTAAATTAAAAAAAACAAGTTTTTTTAACTGAAAGTAAGGAACGACGTTAAAACTTAAAACGAACAGAAATTATTCCTTATATGAATGGGGCTGTCCCCTCCTTAACGCCTCACTCTTTACCCCTAAAGCTTTTATTGTTTAAAAAAATAGAGCTGTGAGAAAGTCAAACTTTAGCGTAAAGAGCGAGGCGTTAAGGAGGGGACAGCCCCTTTCATATAAGGAATAATTTCTGTTCGTTTTAAATTTTTTACGTCGTTCTTTACTTACAGTTAAAAAATCTTGTTTTTTTTATTTAATTTTTGAACGTTTTTGAATAAATGCAGGTTTGATCTTGGCTCACCGTACATGAATAATTAAAACAAAATTTGCATATAAATTTACTTTTATTTGGTTAAATGGCTTTCTCGAAACTTGTTTAATTTTATTTACGAACGTTTTTATTAGTAATAAATTTACGTAACTTACGAATTAACTTACGTAACGAACTTCTATATTCATATATTTTTAATACGTGTATTAGGGGGTTCGCCCCCTAGTCAATACCTTGCTCTTTAAGCTAAAGTTCGAATTTTGTTCCAATTCTTTAAAAATTACCGCTTAATCAAAAAGGCCGTTAATTAGAATAAATAGCTCTTATGAAAGTACTAAAAAATCTTTGGCTTAAAGAGCGAGGTATTGACTAGGGGGTGAACCCAATCATATATGTAATATTTTCCGTTCATTTAAAGTTTTGATGTTGCTGCTGTTGCAGCTGAAAAACTTGTCTTTTCATATTTAATTTCTGATCTTTTTTTAAATAATGCTGGGAAGTCCGGCGTCCCCTTCTTAGCAATGTCCCTTCCCCCATAGAAAATTTCTTCATGAAAAGATCCCCCACATAACCGCCGACCCCCCCCCCACTACCAGAAAAAATCTCCCCTGAAAACGTCTGTATACTTCCCAATAACCAATACTATATGTTAACATTGGGTAAAGTTCATAACTTTCGGCCCTCCCCCCGGGAACTTCGGGGTATTAAGTCATCCTAAAAGACATACTTCTAATATTTTCGAACATGCTGAACAAAATGGCTATCTCAAAATTTTGATCGGGTGATTTTGGGAAAAATGAGCGTGGGAGGGGGCCTAGTTGCCCTCCATTTTTTTGGTCACTTAAAAATGGCACTCGAACTTTTAATTTCCATTCCAATGAGCCCTCCCACGATATTCTAGGACCACTGGGTCGATACGATCACCCCTGGGGAAAGAAAAAACAAACAAACAAATAAACACGCATCCGTGATCTTTCTTCTGGCAAAAAATGCAAAATTCCACATTTTTGTATATAGGAGCTTGAAACCTCGACAGTAGGGTTCTCTGATACGCTGAATATTATGGTGTGATTTTCATTAAGGTACTATAACTTTTAGGGGGTCTTTCCCCCTTTTTTCGAAATCAGCCAAATTTTCTCAGGCAAGTAACTTTTGATGAGTAGGACTAAACTTGATGAAACTTATATATTTGAAATCAGCATTAAAATCTGATTCTTTTGATGTATCTATTTGTATCAAAATACCGTTTTCTAGAGTTTCGGTTACCATTGAGCCGGGTCGCTCCTTACTTACAGTTCGTTACCACGAACTGTTTGATCACAAGTTAAAGTCTCGTTGCCAAGCCAGTAATTTTGCAATAAGTGAACTTTTGGGATAAAATCTATTTCTGTCTATCTGGACTTGGCCATTGATAGTTAATAGTACTCGAAAAGTGTTTGATTTTAAGCTTTCAATTATAGGATTGGCCAGAGTCAATTTAGGGCCCACCCGTACAATAAGTTTCTTTGTACTAAAGCAGTGATTTTGTCTTTAGTTTGTTTGCAGGAAATCCAATGCAGAATATAAAAACCAGTAGATTTAAGTCCTAGCGCTTATTTGGTGATAGGTGACACCTTTTTATGAAAGTTTTTTGTTTTATGTCATAAAATAGAAAATATGTCCACTTTATGTCACAAATGTCTAAAATATGTCCCTTTTTTGCCCTATTATGTCATTATGTCCCGGCACATAGGAATATGTCCTTTGGACATAAAATATGTCCAGTTGGCAACCCTGTACTGAGAGCCAATAGTCGCTTTTACGTATTAACCAACTCATCGCAAGGGGTCTCCTGTTTTCAGAAGTCACGAAGACCTGGTGACACGTGCTAAACGTGGCAAAAGTGTTCCAAGCGTAGTGGAACTGTGTCAAGTGTTATGAGAACTGTGCTAGCGTGACGGAACTGTGCAGAACACGTCGTGTTCCTAGCTGCACACCATATGGGGGAAAATGGGTAATCCCTCGACTCATCGTCTTTAAATAAACAAAGGATTTATTGATATAACTTTTTGTCTTTTTCACAAGAGAGAAATTTTGTAGATCAATAAAGTAATTTATATAAAACTAGATTAGTATCGACCATCAAAATTCTTTGGTGTCAGAAAAGGAGAAATTAGGTCCCCTGGAATTTTGTTCTAATTGCCCTTCTATCTTATGTCCTAATTTTATGATGTTCGCTTCCTTAGGTCTATCAGTCTGAGATTGGTGGAAAAAATCAAGCAAGGCTGCATTATATTTTATGATTTGGCCCTGGTAATTAAAAAACAATTATAATGCACGACTTGACATTACAGGATAGCGACAAAGCTCAAAATGCTTTTGATTTTTTATTTATGCTTTATTTATTTTTATTTTTTACTATTATCCCTTGTTTTTTGTACATTGAAGATTTTCTTTGACATAAGACGCCGCAAAAATTTGTATCAAAAGGTCCATAACGAAAACTTCCAAAGAACAGAAACTTCTAAGTATCTTGAGAAGCAAACAAAATGCGGTAATTGGATTTGATCAAAGGACAGAACGATTTGAATCTAGGCACATAGGGAAGATATACATATCAATGTAAAAAAAATATGTAGTATGACGCCTATTGATTTATTACAAGCCATTTTTCTGAAATCTGACCCTCGAAAATTGGGATTCTTGATTCAAATCGACTTATCTGCCATCTCTGGAAAACCATGTGCACTAATTTTGTTGACATAGATGGGTAAAATGTTCTTAGGTTTCCATGAGTAGAAATCAAGGATTTTCATGGGAAGATGGGCTAGTCGAATGAACTCAGTGCAGAGACTAATGCCTAAGCCACACCTTAGTCACATCTCTCGATAAAAAAAAAGCAAATTTTATTAATAACATGGGGGGTTTCTTGCTTTTGGCGCCACACTTATATAAAATAAATATTGCAAGGAAATGGCTTAAAAACTTTGAACCAACACTAATTTATTTCTAGCTCTTCTCTGCTAATATTGCGTCTTATTAACTCTTGTTAAATGTATATTACAGATAGAAAAATTACTATACCAATCTAGAATTTTTTCTAGTTTCAAAAAAATTATGCCTTAAATCTCGATTTCTGATTGGTAAATCAAGGATTTTACGTTTGAAAGTTGAACAATGTTCAACTTGAGAAATTATAAACATTGCCCATATTTGGTGCTGCATACGTGCGTAATTTTGATTTTACAGACAAGTTTGATTGTAATGTGGCAATGGCATAAAATTTTCGACGAATTTAGATTTAAGCTTGTAAATAAAGAAGCAAAGACGTGTTACCTCATATGCAATTTGCGCAATCTATTTCGCGTGTCAGCTAAAAATAAGGTTTCAACTTAAAGAGGATCAGATTTCTACTTAGAAACTCGAAATTTGCGTAAATAGAAAAGTGCGTAATATGATAAAATTAGAGAAAACTGTGTTTCTATTCTGGAATTTTCAAATATGTTTATCGTGTATTATTTCTTCTTTCCTATTTTAACTTTAGTTTTAATTCTGATAAAGTTTGAATTGATTCAAATTTTTTAACAATATGAGAAAAAATTGAGAAATAAGGCATGTCATGTCTAGGTCAGTAAGTTGATGACCCGCGGGCTCCTTTGTTGTTTCTGCAAAGAAAATGATGCATTTTCTGTAATAATTCAGTTCATTTATTTAATACTATAAAATCTAAAACCAATGCAATGGTATACAACAAAAAACGAAAGAGAAAACATATACGGTCACATTGAATAGTTTAGTCATTGAGAGGTTGAATGTTAAAAGGAGGCGAACATTGTAAAGTTTCTTGCCGTAGAGCCCAGCGTCAAAAAGCGTTTGAAAGTCATAAGAGAGGAAACTCGAAGGATACCAGCAATACTATAAACAAAAAGCAACTCAAAATTAGCTTAATTCTAATTTATTGAAATTTGAATTTTACCCCAAAATTACTTTCCCAAAAGCATAATGTCAAAGATTCAAATGTATGTCGAATCACAAATCAAGCCTCTTAGATAAAGTAATTAGGATAATAGCCAAATTAGCTGCTAATTTGCTTCTGAAGTTTAATTTCTTCTAAAACGATACATTTGACCTCATTTTTCTTATATCTTTTTGTGTTATGTACTCTATCATTATCTATTAAAGGTTAAATCTACCACGCCGGATTTCTGAATAGAAATTTTCCTTTGTCAACCAGTAATGTAAGTGTAGTTAAGATTTTCCTGAAAATGTATATTGAAAAATTGATCACATCTTTTCAGATTATTGAAAGATTTACCACGTCTTTATATGTAGTTTTACAATAAAATACCTTAAAAAAGATTATACTAAAGAGAATTCGATTTATCTAATTGTTTACTCTTTTATTTTCAATTCTGTTAAATTTAGTATCTCGGAATTCGTAGAGGTAGTTTTCCTGATCGAAATGTTTATTTGTTAGAAAATACTGCTGGCAGTTTTTAATGCCAGCAGTTTTTGATAGTAATTTTTGAAAGTTTTATTATTAGTAAAGTTGCACATCTTGCATTAAAAGAAAGCAAGTTTAGTTGTTCAGGTGCGTGTTCTTAAATAAGTACAGAATAACCTTACCTTGGACCTTAGATCCGCCTGCGCCTCCGGAGGCACCTAGGGCATCAAGAAGCAGCCGCCAATCTTCCCACAGGTTTGCTGCTGCCAGTATGTCCTCCCACTGAGGTCAGATTGATGCGTGCAGGTTACGGAGATCTGTCTGGTACGTTCGACACAGGGTGCTTCTGGGTCTGCCACTGCGGTGTGGACCCGATGGCTGCCAATGGAGTGCTGCATTTGGTAGTCGGAGATTGTCCATACGTAGTACGTGGCCAAGGTATATCCATCGGTGAACTCTTATGATATATGCCACAAGAGGCTGGCCCATCTTGTCGCGGATGGATTGGTTTGTTATTCTATGCTGCCAACGGATGTTGAGAATTCTTCTAAGAAGTGTGTTTTCAAAAGCAAGTATTCTTCTCATTTGTTCCTGATACAGGTGCCAGGTTTCGGCTGCGTAAAGCAGCACTGGCATAACATTGCAATTGAAAAGTCGTAGCTTTAGCCGTATAGAGAAGCTTTGGGACCGCCAAACTTTTCGTAATCTATTGAAAGCCCCATTGGTTTGGCCAATTCTTAGGGGCACTTCTTTTGTGGTTGATCCGGTGCTTTCTATTATGCTTCCCAAGTATTTGAAATGGACGACTTGCTCTATGTCTTGGTCTCCGCAAGTGATGCTCAGGGGTGAGTCTGTGGTAGCCATGCATTTTGTTTTCTCATTATTTATTTTCAGACCTGAGAATCACTTGCATGATTCCAGGACGGTGATGTCGTCACCGAAGTCTACATCGCTGAGGCGTATTTCGGGATTCAGCTGGATTCCGTCTGTGCTTGTGCTTCGCAATATGTAATCAATGACGATTGCGAAAAGAACTTATGACAAGACACAATCTTGCTTAACTCCTGACAGAATGCGGAAGAAACGAGTTTGGCTATCTGGTGTCTTAACACAGCATTCGCTATCTTCATAGAGCGCAACAACAAGTGAAACTATCTTTTCAGGGATTCCTTAATGCAGTAGGATCTGCCACAAACTTTTACAGTCTACTGAGTCAAATGCCGTCTCAAAATCGATGAATATCATTTAGATTTTGGAGCGCCACTCTCTGCCTTCTTCCGTCAGTAGCCGTAGAGTAAATATCAGGTCCGCACATGAACTATTCGGTCTGAGTGCTTGTTGCTCGTAGCGAAGGTGTCTGTCGAGCTGCGAGCTGATTCTCTGCAGTAAAATGTGCGTCAGCAATTTGCTAGGTATGGAAAGCATACAGATTCCTCGCCAGTTGCCTGAGAGGGACGCGTTGCCTTTCATAAAGATCCTCACAAGAGTGCTGCGTTTCCAGTCTGAAGGTATTTTGGCGGTCGTCCAGATTACTGTGAACAGCACTGTCCAAAACTTGAGGCAGGTCAGAACAGTCACTTTTATCATCTCCGCGGATATCCTGTTTTCGCCAGGTGACTTTCCATTATTCAGCTTCTTTGCTGCTGCTATAATTTTGTTGGATGACGACGGATCCGTGCTGATGTCTAAGGAGAACAGTGTTGTTGCCGGGATCTCTAGGGGATCGTCTGGCGAAGGTCTGTTCAACAGCTTCTCGAAGCGGCTGACCTAGACTTTGTTTACGTTAGACTGCTTGGTTATCACCTGTCTTCTCTGCCTCTTCTGCCTGCGCTGCTTTCCGCTCCGGCAGGTGTCTCTGGTCTTTTCTGGCATTCTTCTTTACCGCTTTATCCGTGGCTATGTATTCATCGTTTCTGAGGATCTGTCGGTCGGGGATTTGTCTTTGGATAAATGATGCTTTATCCTCCTTTATATCCCCTTATATCAAGTAGGCTTGATCTCCACTTCTTGCTCCAAAGACAATGGTCAATCTTATTTCAGGTATGGCTATCGGGAGAGGTCCAAGAATATTTGTGTATATCCCGATGAGAAAATAGAGTACCTCCGAGCACAAGGTCGTTGAGGAGCGCGAATTCGATGAATAGTTCTCCGTTTTCGTTTCGTTGACCCATGCCATGCTCACCGAGAATCTCTGGGGAAAAGGATCGGTCGTTCCCTACTTTTGCGTTAAAGTCTTCTAGAAAACATGCTATGTCTGGCCGTGGTATGTTGTTTGCTACGGAGTTGAGAGCTCCGTAAAATTCATATTTTGATTCGTCAGTGACGAATCAAAAGGTCTACCTTTAGCATTGGTCTACCATCGGCTGGTTTTGAAAACCCCGCGTATATATTTTACAACTACAGCTCTTCTGACGGATTCAAAGGCTCTGGCCATTTGTATATTTTGACATTTTGAATGGAGGGGGAAAAGTTGAGAGCCCCCCACGGTTACTTTGGTGGGAAATTCCTTTGCCGAGAAGCAATATATGCCCAGTGCAAATATGCCAGAAAACCATGAAAAATGTTGGAACAATATTTTGGTTTTAGAAGGATAAATGGTTTCTATTAGATAATGACATATCTAATAGGTTATATGACTTTGTGCATTATCTGAATCAATTATGAATGGAATAAGCTATGTTTGGCTATCAGTGATTATATTCTATTCTGAGAGCCCGGAGACATTTCACTGTGCATACGATTAACGACTGTACGGATTGAATAAGGACTGATTTTGGATTGAGATTTGGATTTCAAAAATTGGAAAAATAAATTGTGGAAGAATGTCACAGTCGGTGGAAAGCGGAGATTTGGATGTATCGGATATGGCGACTCATAAGCAAGTAATTAAGGACATTTATCCCAAGTTTGCGAATCTTGATTCAATTCTGACTCTTGTGTCCGCAAGACAACAACAACTCACAAATGTTCAAGCAGCAATCGCTGGGAATAAGACCTCAAACCAAGTAATTTCTTCGGAGCTACGAGAGCTGCGAGAACAGGATCTGATCCCTACCATGCGGGCAAATGACTTCGAAGCTGAATTAAAGCGAACCAACATTGTGCTTTACGATATACCACATTTAAGGTCACCTGGCAAAAGTCTGAAAGATGAAATCCTGGGGTTCTTAAACCATACGATACCCTCTCTACAGATCGGAAGGTATGACATTCGCGACGTGCATAGGCTACAGTCAGGCCCAGTTGTTGTAAATTTTAACGATATGGAAACTAGAGACTTTATCTTGATAAAAAATCCCCTTCTGAGGGGTTTCAATGTTCCCGCGGCCCCCGATTACACCCGGGCACAAAGTAAGGCACGTTAACAGTTAAAGGCGAAAATGAAGCAGGCCATCGACGAAGGAAAAAATGTGAGACTAAGAGCAGATACGCTGTATGTGGACGGACAACTCTTTGTCTTCGACCACGAAGTCAAACAAGTGAAAAGAGTTCCATACGCAAATTCAGGACCGCAGCAAGTACCACCAAATACCCCTGGATTACCTGCTTCTAACACCGATGATCCCATGGGTGGCGACAGTGGAAATAATCATACCGAAATGAACTCTCAGCTTACTGATAAACTCGGGAGATGAAAGTAACGACAGCACTAGGACAGTTATTCAGGCACAGCGTTCAAAACTCCAGCCTAACACCGAGCGTGCAGATAAACGAAAGAGTAGTGAGATTATTATCCCCAATGACTTGCGACGTTCAGGAAATAGAAAATGTTAGGTGCTCAAGCTCACGGCGAATAGGACATGACTTCCCTGATCGTGGTGGTGCCCGTAACCGCTCGTCTTTTAACTATATTCCCCTAGGCGCACTCTAACTCGCCCAAGCTACTATAGACTTACGTACGACAATGATAAAAGAAGTGAAACCTTCCAGTGGGGAGGTGACCCGAAGTTTAAGGCCATACGCAAGAAATCAAGTGTATGACCTGGAATTTTCAAGGACCGAAACCTGGGTCTGTTATGGAGTTAACTCAACACATGGATAATATTGTAGCACTACAAGAAACCTGGTTGAGCAATAACGAAAGAGTAAATTTTGTTGGAAGTGAATTTCGGGTTGATTTAGCGAGTAGCCTAGATTAGTTAGTAAAAACAACCGGTATTACGGTGACGTTTGTGTTATATTAAAGCGAAGTTCATTCAAGAAGGTCGAACGCTTAAAAAGTTCGTCAGAAAGTATTCTTTGGCTGCGGCTGAAGAGTCAGAACGGTGTTTTCCTCGTTTTCGGAACATGCTAGATAGCTCTCCAAAATAACTCCTACAAGGAGGAAGAAACATGAGAGTTATTGAGATCTGAAACTGAAGAAATAAGACAGAGATTTAGCGGAGATAAATTATTTTTGTGTGGTGATTTCAATGCGTACACTTCTGTTACTATAGAAGGTCAATGAGTGGTTCTTACCGTGTTGGATGAGACGGATGAAAATACCCGGGAAGCGTACCTTATTGCTCGGAATAATAGCGATGGAAGAAAGGTGAATGAATGAAGATATTATTGGATTACTCTGGAGAGAATGGATTGTTAATTTGTAATGGAAGATTTGGAAATGATAAAGAAAAAGGTGAGTGCACTTGCTATTCAGGACTACGGCCTGGCCTAATTGATTATTTTTTGATGGATGTAAATACGGTTGGATCTAGCGTTTCGGTAGAAGTTTTAAATTGGGGAGGGTCAGATCATCTACCGGTAGTCCTTGATGTAGAAATTAAAGGAAAGGATACAGAGAGAATAGATAAAAGTAGAAAAGAGGGGGAACATAAGGCAAGATCTGCATTAAGATTAGGGTCATGGAGTAGTAGTGAAGAAAAGGAAGTAGAAAGGATCCTTAGTTCGGAAGAAGTTCTTTAGAATTTTCAGAGATTAAACGAGGAGAGATCGATTGGAGAACGAGTAAATGACCTGACAGATATCTTATATTCAGCAACGTCAAAACTGCAGAAGCTCAAGGGAAAAGGAAGAGGAATGGAAGAGTCTTTTTTCGATGCTGAATGTCTAGCGGCTAAAATTCGATTAAGTGAAAAACTTGAATTGTCAAAAATGAGAAAAGATGATATAACCCTAATGGCTAGTTTTAAATCTGAAAGAAGTCAATATAAGATGCTAATTAAAACTAAGAAGAGGATGTTTCGAGAAGAACAAGCTAGAGTTTTATCAGAAGATTTAAAAAAGAGTAACCTCCGTCAATTCTGGAAAAGAATAGCGCAAACAAATATTAGAAAGAACCATCAAGAACCAGACCCAGAAGCTTGGGAACAATCCATTGCAGAAGCTTCTGGCTGTGTACGAGATCTTCGAGGTTTTGTGACTACTTACGAACTCAAAGAAGAAGGGTGTGGAGAATACCCTATGAAGGAACACGATTACGCTCTGACAGAGGAGATAACAGGAGAAGAAGTGCAACCCGCCCTGAAGTCCATGAAAGGTAACCCGTCATCAGGACCCGATGGAATTCTGACTCTTTTCTATAAGAAGTTTATATCGTTGTTCTTGCCAATCGTAGTTGCAATATTTAATGGAATTCTTGACCGGGGAATATGGCCCGAGTCTTGGAACCTTACAACAAGAATTCTATTATTTAAGAAGGGAAACAGAAAAGACCCAGAGAACTACATGCTAATAAGCCTAGCATCCTCACTGAGTAAGATATTTATGAAGATAATTGAGAAGCGTCTGAGTGAGTGGCTTGGTAAGTATGAGATTTTAAAAGAGCAAGCTGGATTCCGAGAATCGTATTCGACGGTCTGTAGCGATAAAAAAGAAAGGACTGAGGCAATTGTGGTGATAAAGATTGACCACGTCGAATGTAATATTATACCTTAAAGCTGTGAACTTACACCTTATAGGTTCTCCGATAGCGCCACTTTTAGCGCTAAAGATTATGCGATCCAGGCCTGCGCCACAGCAATGGGGAGTAATGTTAATGGTTGACCGCGCCACCCGCTGAAAGCGAGAAAATAAAATATGTAGCTATATAAATGTAACTGCTTTTCCTCGAGTTATCTGGAAATTAATTACTTCTAATGTTATGTAGAAATCAGATCCCTGGGAGCGCTACCGTTACTTACTTACTTTACTTTCGGCGGGAACCAGACGATGAACTGTCCTGCCCGGCACCAAAGGATCTTGGGATGACTTCCGACGACCACTTGGACCTGTCGGCTGCAGCTTCTCCGGCGATCTTCAGCCAGTATTTGTCCCATCTCCGACCGGGTCTCCTGAATCCTCCCCACGGTTCTAGGTTCTCTTTGTATTTTTGCCACTGATTCTTCTTTTGTCCTCCTGATTTACGTTTCCAGGAGGGGGCTGGTTCGCATAAAAGGATGTCTCGCCATATCGTGCCTTTAGGACGGCACAATGTGTGGCCGAGGAGCTTCAGGCAACGTTTTTAATGATAAGCGTTAGCTTTTCTGATTGGCCACAGTGACTCTTTAATTCACTGTTGGAAATCATGTCCCATCTCTTAATGCGGAGGATGTAACGAAGGCAGCGGTGGTCGAACACATCCAAAGTTCTCGCATCTTCAGTCTTGATCCGCCATGTCTCGCAAGCATACAGAAGTACTGATTGAACAGTTGCACCATAGATTCTGACTTTTGTTTTGGTTGAGATCTCTCGTCTGGTCCATAATGCTTTTTCCAGACTATTAAAGACTCCCCAGGCTTTTGCTATGTGGGCCGAGATATCCCTTTCAGCTCCGCCATCAGGTGTTATGATAGAGCCAAGATACTTGAAGTCCTCGACGTTTTCTATTGGCTCACTGTCGAGTGTAACCTGGCAAGTAGCAGCCTGGTTGAGAGCCAATACTTTAGTCTTTTGTGCCGCTGATGGCCAGTCCGATGTACTTTGAGACCACATTCACAGAAGTATCTTTGATCATGCCCTGTAAGCTGTTGGCAGTGGTTTCGAGCTCAGCAGCGTCGTCTGCGAAGTCCAGATCTGTCAGGGGCTGGAGGAAACCAGCTATTTGTCCGAAGACTATTCCGCTGTGGTTTTTCATTGCATTATACATGATCCAGTCTATCGCGTAGTTGAATAATATAGGCGAAAGGGGGCATCCCTGCTTTACCCCAAACTCCACTGGAAACTTAGGGGTGTCATTGCCGGAAACACGGACGCAAGTCTCAGTGTCCTTATACGCACTTCGGAGTATCTCAATGAGCTCCTGTGGCGCACCGTCTTCAGCCATAATTCTCCATAGCTCCTGTCTGATGAGAGAGTCGAAGGCAGCTGCAAAGTCAATAAAGGCGATGAGAAGGGGTAGACGAAACCTACTGAACTACTGAAGGATGAGACGAATTGTCAATATCTGTTCTGGACAGCCTCTTCCTGGTCTGAAGCCTGCTTGTTCAGGCAGGTTACCTTGTCTCGAGTGTCTTTTAATTGATTCAAAAGAATGATGCAGAAGATCTTAATGGCATGGTCGATCAGGGAGATACCTCTATAGTTTCCACAAATGGCTTTATCTCCTTTTTTGTATAGCAGAATGAGGACTGATACTTTCCAGTCTTTTGGGAAGGTCTTTGTCGTCAATACCTTGACAAACAGGTCGGTTAGGCGGCATAGTAGAGTTGGTGAGGACTTGAACATTTCAGAAGGAATCCCATCCTTTCCTGGAGTTTTATTGTTTTTCATGCACTTCAGCGCTTTTTGTACGTCCGCAATACTTGGCGGATCGAGATTTACTGCGTAGGGCTCTCTAGCAGCACTCGAGGAGGCAGGTAGATCGCACGGGGGTTTGACAGGGTTCAGTAGCTCAGAAAAATGCTCTCGCCAGCGTTCCATGCGTCCTTCTTCTGTTCGGATGAGTTCTCCGGACTTATCTTTCAGTGTGTCAACCATTACAGGAGCTTTTCCAGTCGCTTCTTTCAGTAGTTTGAACATTTTCCTGCTGTTGTGGCTCCTGGACGCTTGTTCCAACTCATTCGCCAGATCTGACCAGTACTGTTGTCTGTCCTGTTTCAGTAACTGTTTAACTGCTTTGCGGGCTACTTTTAAGGGTTCTTTTGCACCTCCCACGAGCAGTCGCTTCTTCTTAACTAGTTCTATGGTGTGGTCAGAGATCCAGGCTCGCTGTTTTTGTTTTGTGTGGCCAAGCACCTCCTCAGCTACGTCCTGTGTCGCAATTTTTATCTGCGCCCATTCTTCATCGACGAGTGAGAGACGATTCAAGGCATCGAACCGGTTGCTTAGCTTTAACTCAAAGTCGGCTTTGATTTCCGGGCATCTTAGTTTCGAAACATTGAAGTGCTTCCCTGCCTTCTGTCGCTTCTGCCTACTAAGGCGGTGACGGACTTTGCAAGTGAGGAGATAGTGGTCGGATCCATTTAAAGATCCTGTGTCTGCTCCTCTGTATACCCGGGCATCTGTGCAGGAGCTCCTCCATCTTCAGCTGACTAAGGTGTGGTCGATCTGGGCTGTTGTTACGCCGTCTTTCGAACGCCATGTAACAAGGTGGAGTCTCTTGTGCTCAAAGAGAGTGTTTGTGACGCTTAGGCTGTTGTATCTTGCTAGCTGTAAGAGCCTTTCTCCATTGATATATCACCAACGGTGTGGCGGCCAATAACTGCTGCTGTGTTGGGGTCTACTCTGCCAAGCCAGGCGTTCCAGTCTCCAGCTACAAAGAGTATGTCACGCCTTGGTGTCTTGTCGATGATTCTTTGTAGGTCATAATAAAAGGCATCTTTGACCGCGTCACTACTGTCCCTTATCGGAGCGTACACGGCGATTATGGTTATGTGGCTAATGTGGCCTCTCAGTCTGATCATGGCGATCCTTGGTGACACTGGCTCCCAAGAGGTGACGCATGATGCAGTAGGACAGTCTATTAAGAACCCAACTCCTTGCTGGCTGGAACCATCATTGGGACCCGAGTTATAGAACTGGAATGAGTCCGAGTCGGAAACGGTCAACTTTTTGGACAGGAAATCATTAAGTCTTGTTTCTGACCGACAACAAACGTGGATTTTATACTTAAGCAACTCTCTTGCCAGGAGCAGTTGCGTGGATTCCAGCTTGCAGCTCTACCGTTGGAGGCATACGAACTAATTATCTGTCGTGCGACTAGATATAGACATATAAAATAAACACAAGTAGAAAAGCAATAGTTTTATTGTGACTTACATATTTAGGTGTACAGCAGTGGTTCACTTCAACTGGCAACAATAATGACTGAATTGCAATGCCTGAACGCCGAAATAATTCTGATTTACTAATCCTCCAAAACAGCCCTTTTACAGCATTAGAAAACAGTTTTTTTCCTGTTCCCTATGAGCTGACTCACAATTGGCCTAAATTCTGTGGAGGGGGGCTGCAGTTATGTAATTGTGGTTGCAAACTCACTGCATAATGTGAATTATCTATACAATAATTTTGTTTTAAATATTTCGTTGATTTAAACATTCATACTGCTCTTATAATTTAAACTTCCTGCGAACCATTGTGCCCAGCTTCTTTTTTATTACCAATTATCTTAGCGAAATTCAAACCGAATAGCGTCACTGTTTGCCTGAAGCTAAAATACAATTTCTCTTTTTGCTGATTAAGAATTTAGACTCTTGGAAACGGTATTTGAACTCAGTTAGGGGACGTTTAATTTATGTTGGAATTCTCTTTAGAAAAGAGGAATTTTATTTTTTGTATTTAAATATATAGCTTATTAGTCACGGTATATATTACCCGTCTTATATTTTATTGACATCCCGTGATTAGGATTTGCTCGCCCTTGCGCATTTTGAATACTCATTATCTATTCATTATGTGTCCTACATTTTAATTGAAATTGTATTATTTTATAAAGTTATTTAAGCTTAATCAGGAGTTCTAAAAATTTTCTCTATTACTTTTCTTATTATATTATACATCCCTATCTAAAGTTCATCTACAGGACTAAGATTATTTATGGTTCTAGCCTAGCTACTATACTAAAGTTGTTTTTTTTTACATCTAACACTGATGACTTTTACATTTCCAACAAGTTCGAGGCTATTCTACCTTTAAATAAGCTTTTTTTTGAAAATTCACCTTTTACAAGTTTTTTTTATTTTGCTGACTATTGGGCACAGTGCTTCCTATCTACGCTACATTAAATGTATAGTATGACATCGCTAAATATAACTCTATCTGAACATCTAACACTACATATAAGAACGATTTAAAACACACAATATTGGGCTTACCATGTTCACTAGTAACATTAGAACACTTTCACTGGAGATGTTTGCTACGTAACATTAATGATAGGATATTGGAATTTTTGAGTTATCAAAGTTATTAAGATGTAACATATGTAAATTCACACCTATTTCATCACCATTCATGTCTTTTTAGCGTACTCAATCCTTCTGTTAAAAATTATGGTCCTTCACTCCTTTCGTCTTGGCAAAAATTTTTAAAACACTTACGATATAGTTTCCTCACTGAACAGCTCGAGCGTGGTTATGTTCATCTTGCTTCTCCAATTGTCAAACGGGAAATGATACTTCCAACTACAGGTGTGTGGGGATATGCTATCAGAGTTCATTCTCACCTGCTTTTTTTTTATAGTTCATAAGGTACTTTGTCTTTAAGGGGTTGAACACTGGGACTGTTGGGACTTGGGACTCGATCTATTATCAACACAGTCCGGATTGGGTTGATTTTATTCTCAACAAATCATTCATGGGATATTTTAACGCACATAGAGAATGTAATTCTCGTATAAAATTGTTCATTTGTGCACTTAGAGATTATAGTTCTCTTATAAAATTGTTCGTGCCTGGCTTGCGTCTATTAACTTTTGCGGTGATTCTTCGGTTAATCACAGGGGAATTGATGTTTGGATTTGGAATGGGTCGACATCAAACTTTAGTGACTCCTTCAACATATTGTCTTTAACTTGTGGGAGGGGTATATTGTCACTGAGATGTTAGTCACTGGGGTTAATTTTGGTTTCTGTAATTCAATGGTTGGTTTCCAGGTCCATTTTCAGAAATTATCTCTTAACATTTATGGGATATCAGAGATGTTGACTTTTCGCAATTGATAGGATGGATTCCGAGAGATGGTCGAAAGGGATTTGACGCCTGAATAGTTTTTGGAAACATCAAATATCACAACTATACAGTCGTATGGTACATGGGTCCACCAGGAATATCAAGGGTGATATTTATGTACTTATGTTTTGTACTGGTCAACGGTGCTTTCTGGATACAACGGGATATATTGTATAGACTTGCACTCAATACTGATATTTAAATATAATGTTACCTGATATGTGATAGGGTTCGTGGTCGAGGAAACAACGAATAAAGGTAACTATAATTTTCGTAAACGAAGCTGGGATGAAAATTGCCTAGAGTCTATGGTGAGTACTCTTAATTGGTTGAGGTATGATGAAAATAGATGCTACTAGGTTGTATCTGCACTGGACTACGCATTGTAATGATCGATTTCCAATATGTCAATCCACTCCCTGTAATAAAAATAACGAGACAGAATCACACGTTCTTTAAAATCAAGTAGTCTTAATACATAATAAACTGTACGATTAGGTGCATTTTTGGGTTGAATGAAACCCTACAAGACAACCTTAAATAGATGCGCTAACATTACTACATGAATATTGGCTTTAATAAAACAAAATTATTATCATGTGTGTTTCAGATACATATAATTCCCACTGGGAAATCTAAATCAGAGATGTCTTCAAATTTGATTTGAGAAATGAAACAACAATACAAGGCTTATTTATTCCTTCAGCACTTATATTCAATTCTACATTAGATTTAAAACAATCCTTTAAATATAAGTTATTCTATATTGTTAAATTTGAGGTCTCAGTTTACAACATATTTCATGTCTTCATTGTTCACGCACGTCCGTGCTGTTTAATAAACGCATGTTGCAGCTTCATAGCCACACGGTTTTACGTAAACGATACTTACAATGAGGTAACAAGACATAGCAAGGACGAGTGGAGACCTATATACATAAATAAAGAAAAACGAGAAAAAATGGGTTTTTTATAGGCAAAATGAATATACTGAAAAAAAAAAGCGAATATTTCAATAAGACACACGTCTCTCTTCTTCAGCTTGAAATAAAATAATGTATCCAATAGAAGTGCCAAAGAAAAAAACAATAAAAAACACACGCAAAAAGTCAGCTTAAAAAGAACCAAAAAACCAAAGAAAAAACCAAAAACTTAAAATATAAATATCATTCAAGAAAAGCAAAAAATTATAAGAATGAAAAACAAATACCTAACAAACATAAAAGCGAGTTATTCGCCAATATCCGCGATTTGCACAAAATCCCAAAAAATATGAACTGCCATCGACGGATACTAGCAAACAACTCGATCCGTCGATGGCAGTTCATATTTTTTTTGGATTTTGTGCAAATCGCGGATATTGGTGAATAACTTGCTTTTATGTTTGTTAGGTATTTGGTTTTCATTCTTTTAATTTTTGGCTTTTATTGAATTTTATTCATCTTTTAAGTTTTTGGTTTTTTCTTTGGTTTTTGGTTCTTTTCACATTGACTTTCTGTGTTTGTTTTTTGTTGTTTTTTTCTTCGGCACTTTCCTTAGTTATATTATTTCGTTTGGCGCTGAAGAAGAGAGGCGTTTGTCCTCTCGAAATATTCGCTTTGTTTTTTCAGTATTTTCATTTGGCCTCTAAAAACCCCATTTTTGCTCGTTTTTCTTTCTTTATCTGATGTCAGGCCAATGTGGTTTAAGAAATTATCTTAGACCTCTATACCCACTCGTTTTTAATGTCTTCCCTTTTTCTTGGCTTAGACGTTCTCATGGGGTTCCGGGTTTAACTTCTCTATTTCAGCCGTTTCCCCGTGTTCTTCTCTTGATTTTCGTCTTCTTAGTCTCAGGATTTTTCCATAATTAAAAGTCAATAAGGTTCTTATGGTCAGGGAAGTCGCGAATACGAAACATACGGTCAGTAGTATGTTCCACCAGAAATTGGTTGTGAATAATCCGTATCTATTATCCCCATACTTTAATCTCTGGTCCTCGTTTGTAAATAGGGTAATCTGGGAGTCTAATGCTTCTCTAATTGTTGTAAGCGGTAATGTCTCTTTATTTTTTTCTATTTTGGACCATAACGAGGTTTTCATTTCCTCACTTTCTATATTGGGAACAGTGTACGACAGGTTAATTGGCTTGAAATTGATTATTTTGGGACTTATTATGTTTGCGCTCGTGGTAATTAACGGCGTTCGAACAGTTGACTCTTTAGTTATAAGTCGACATCCTTGTTTTATGGTTATCGTACCCACATCTTGTAACAGTAATTCTGTTTTGTAACTTGGGTCTATTCTTTCTGTATTATTGTAACAAGACAAACTTCCAAAAGTTTCTCTTGGAACAGAAAATAACCAAAGAGCATTTCTAAGGTGTATGAATATTTCTCGCTTAGTACTTCCTATCACGGCTTCTTTCAGTTAGACTGGATGCATCGTGCTGGAATGGTACGGGTAGACTTTTTATATTAAAGGAATTTATTCGAATTAATTATATGCAATGTGAGTTTTTAATTTAGAATTTGTTTTCGGGAACTGATATATGTTGAACAGACAGTATCAGACGGTTTTGATTTATGCGAAGCCATGATATATGTTGAAAAAAAATTTTCTACAGCATTTTTATAGTTGTATGATTTTTACTTGTGAGCTAAAAGTTTTTAAATTATTATTCCTTTATGATGCCTATCCATAAAAAATTTATTTTTGTATTTTTAAGAGTATTTTAATCTGTCCAGTTTTTTAACCGTTCTACCCGATTGTGTCGTTACTTTCTCCTCGACTTCTTGCGTTTTTTCTTTTTCAGTTTCTCTAGCGAAATAAGATCAAACTTTTTGTATTGTTTTTTCAAAAAATCTTGCCCTTTTAATTTTGTTTCTTTCGCATGCGCAGCTGCTGAAGTCGGTTTTGATTTCCCTGTTTCTTTAACTACTATATGGTCTGATTCGCCATCAGACTCTTCGGAACTTGTTTTTACGGATCCACATTAGAACTTTTAGAGGTGGCACTTTTTGAGGTATCATCTGCCCTTCCTTCGTAAATTTCTACTCCTCTGGAAGTAGAAGTTTTATTGTCTAAATCATCACTTCGAATTTTCTGCTCGGGAGATTAGAATGACTCTCGAGATCTTTGAGAGAAATCAGGATTTTTTGCGGGGTTCCTTCCCTGTTTAAATGCCATGTCTTCAGGGGGATGGGGCATTCTTTGTTCTAGTGTTTCCCTCCATGAAGTCCATTGTTTGGGCTTGACCTAGGACACAGTTATATTATGATATTTTCCTTGCCGGTCATCCTTGGGTGTATTATTTTTGGACAATTTGCTTTTACTCGTTTTTATTGGGTTATGTATTAAATCCATAGCTTCTTACACAGTGGTTCTGTTTAAGTATTTGGGAGGAGTTTTCTTGACGGCACTACCTAGGGTTTCAACGGCTCTGTTCAATTCCTTCTGCATCAAAAGAGATATCTTTATTGGTACTACCGGAGAGACCTTATCATCTGGGCATCTTTTGGAGGGACAAAGAGTTAAAATTCTATAAGCGAAAAATTGGGTTGTCGGAGATATAGTATAATCTAATCCTCCTGCGCTCTCCGATGATAAACTTTATGGATCTTTTGGCGTTTTATTCTTACTGGTATTAGGGGTTTTTTCTTGGGAATAACTAGATTTTTCATAGCTGAAAATTCTTCAAAGTTTTCCTCATCACTTTCATTTTCAAAATAATCTTGTTTAAAATTAAAGGGTTTTAGCTCTGCCAATCTTGATTTAGGGGGCTCATTTTGTGCATCTGACGAATCAGTAGACGGGGGACCCGATACCCATCTCTCTGGAAATTTTGCTCTCTTTATTCGGGGACCATGTGCCTTGTAAGTTCTTCCACTATCCGGGTTCACCATTTTAAAATTATAATCGTTATAGTACTTTTTGGCTATTCTGTACGGTCCAGAATATTTGTTGGAAAGTTTTTTGCCTTCCGTCTTTGCCTCGTTCTTTAGGTAGACGCAATCTCCTATCTTGAAATCTATGTTCCCCTTGACTTTGGGTTGGTTTCTTAGCTCTCGGTTTATTTTACATTTTTCCAACTCTTGCCTAACTATCTTATGAGTTTTCCTCATCCTATTTATGAATTCTTGTTTGTAATCCTCCGAGTTATTGTAATATTGCCGGGACTCATTAATCTCATCATACGGGATTCTAAAATCTCGACCAAAAAGTAAATAAAAAGGGTTGTCTTTGGGGGGTTCTGAATAAACAGTATTCACTACGTTAGTTAAATAAGATAAGAATTGATTCCAATCGTTCCTGTTGTCTTTTTTATAAATACGTAATACATTTGAAAATATTTTATGCCTATTTTCTATTTTATTTGCAAAAGAATAGCGCCAATGCCCTTTGAACTAGCATCGGTTGTGACCACAAATTTTCCATTTTTGAAATCAGGCAGCGATCATATTGGTTCAGAAGTGAGTGCCTTTTTGAGACGGTCTAGGGAAGTTTGAGCTTCCTTGGACCAGATAACATTTTGGGAGTCCTCTTTAGCCAATTCCGTGAGGGGTTTCGCAATTTGGGCGTAATTGCGCACGAATTTTCTAAGGTAGCCAGTAAGACCTAAAACTCCTCTTAATTCTTTCATAGTTCTAGGGGGTTTGAGGTTTTCAACACATTTTATTTTATCAGGGTCTGGATATATCTCTCTTTGCGTCATCACTACTACTAAAAATTAAATTTTGGGTTGAAATAAATTTACTTTTTCGGGCCGGCATTATAAGTTGCCCTGTCTTAATTTCTCGAAGACCTCAGCTAATTTTGCTGTGTTGTTCAGTGTTTTCTCCCACGCATATGACATCATCAACAAAATGAATTATATTTTTTAATCCTCTTAACAGGGGTAATAAGGGTCTACATAGCGCGCTTGAACTTGTTTTAAGTCCAAAAGGTACTCTTAAATATTCATATGAACCACATTCAGCCGTAGAAAACGCAGTTTTATAGACATCTTTTTCGGCTATTTTCACTTGGTGGTTGCCTTGGGTGAGGTCCAAAGAAGTAAAAATTTAGTTTTTGCTTGAAATAGAGTCATGAATTTCATCTATTCTTGGTAAGGGAATTTTATCACTAACTACTTGTTTGTTAAGGGCTCTATAATCTACTACAAGTCTAAGATCGCCATTCTTTTTTGGTACCAAGATCACTGGTGCACTATACGGACTTATACTTGGACGTATAATTTCATTTTTTTCTAATTCATGAATTTTGTTTATTAACCATTCTTTGTGCTTATACGGCACACGATATGGCTGTTTCGTAACAGGACCACCAGTCGTTAAAATCAAATGTTCATAAAATGGTGTCAGTCCGATGTCATCTTCGGATGCGAAAAACACATCTTTGAAATTCCATAATAATTCGCATAATTTTTTCTTAAGTTCTAAGTCCGTAATATGATCCATTTTAAATTTGTTTAAGAAGTGCGATTTAGTTAGAGGGTATTTGTTAATTTAGGTTTTAATGCCATTAACAAGGTTTCTTTTAGAATTTTCCCATCTATTTAAATCATTTTCCGAGACAACTTGGATTTGAACTAAACAAGTCCCCTTTTTTATTGTAATTGTATCATTTTCGTGGTTATTAGTTACCCAAATAAAACCTCCTTTGTCGTAAGATATAATCTGTTCTTCGCATAGCAGATTTTCCGGAATATTATTTGTCGGAGTCACAAATCCTATTTTAAATTTGCTTTCTACTTGTTACATCATCTGTGATATTAGAATTCTTTGCTTCGTTATGGGAAGGGCTTTCGGTTTCAGTATTGCAAATCCATAATTTTTTTCTATATTTTCATTGTCTCTTGAATGTAGGCTGGCGCTGTACGTCAAGAGCGTAGGCTCTGCCTTAGCTGAATTGAGGATCACTACTTTTTCTCATAATTACGCTATTTTCTTGATTTCGTTTGACCTGTACTGTCGTATATCCTATTTTTACTTTTAACGATTCAATACACTTATTGTTTAAATTTAATTAATTTCCGCGATGTGTCTGAGAACAACTGATCAAATTCCTGATTAGGCCATGTCTTCCTTGCGAGACATGAGGTTCGAAAGATTGCAACATTATACCGCCAGAAATTTTATTTACTGTTACGTTGTCTTCGTAACCTCTGTTACTATTGCTTAAGGTAGAAATTTCTTCCCCTACCTTAGCCGGGTAGACAAGCCTTTCGTTTGCCACGTCTAATAGTACTCTATTAGACCTTAAAAAATTTTCGCCGATAATGACTTCATACGGAAAGTTATTGCATATTATAAAATTTGTCGGAAATATTCTATTATCCCTTTTTACGTGTAGGCGAATTAGACCTTTTGCATCCAATTTACGCCCTGTCAAGCTAATTGAATCGGGACTGTTAAAATTTCTCTGCTGCCTAATACGCGTAGGCAGCATCTTAAATACGCATGAGTTGATGATTTTTGCGACAGCACCAGAGTCAATTATAGCCTTAAAGTAAATATTTGCCACACAAAAATCATTAAATATAGGTAAATTATTATTATTATCACTACAAGACGGTAATACTATCAGTTTGGACCTATAAAACATTCTAGGTGCCCTCTGGGTCCAATTTATTTTTCTTAGGGGCCTGAAACGTTTCCCTGCGGATTTATCTCATGCATCGGTGCCTTTATTAGATATTCAGACATTTGATATTCCGTAGGTATATCGAATTGGTTTACATTTGACTGCCTTCGCCATGTATTATTACGATAGTTTGGATTTCTTGCGTCAGTGCCGGCTGGCGCTGACTGCCAATGCCGTCGGCTTGAAAAATTTTTATTTCCCGTCGGCCAATTAACTATTTTCCGTCGGCATCAAAAATTTGTATTTCCCGTCGGCAAATTTTCGGGATTTCTCGCATTATATTGGCTTTGGCGAGTATTCGGGTTTTCAAATCGGTAATTAATTTGTCTATTGGGGGAGAATTGTACAAATTTGGTTGGTACGCGTTGTAAGGTACTGATTGCCGCAATCTTCCCTGGCTATAGCCTAGTGCACCACTGGCGCTAAAATTTGTTCTTCCGAACAAATGGTTGCCATAATTTTGCGTTTATCGACTGCGATCCTTTGTGCGCGATTGGGGACATAACGGCACTCTTTCGCGATATGCTCAACACGATTGCAAATATAGCATCTTATTATTGTAGGGTTATTTTCATAACTAAATTGTTTGACAGGTTGAAAACTTACTGTTTTCTGCCTAGCGGGTTCTTGCGTTTTATTTCTTTGTGGCAGTGGGGAGTTATCCCTTGAAAAGAAATTGGGAGACGCCTGATCGCCCTTGAAGGTCAGGTTTGCGTTTGATTCGCCTAGGCTGTTTATTTTTGTTTTACTGTGATTTGCCACCATCATATCGACTTTGATTAATCGCCCTACCTACTGAACCGCAACATCTAACGTCTGAATATTTTTGGATATTACCATTCTATATAGTTTTGGGGGTAGCCCTTGCAAAAAGGTATTTAGTATGACTTTTTCATACAGTTCTCCTGAACCTCTTCCGTGTTTTGCTTCTACTGAAATACGTCTATTATCAAGATATTCTCTTACGTTTTGTGAATGGTCAAAGCGTACCATTCCGTGTTTTAATTTATTTGTAGAATTAGTTTCGATAAATCTATCTTTAAATGCCGTTAACGATTTGTCCATTGTATTTATTGGCAAGCTGGCGTCATCACCTATAGTATGTTCAATCTTCTGTAGAAAGGTTAAGGCCTGGCCTTTTAATCGTAATAGAAGCATGTCGACTAACGTTTCTAGTTCTGTTTTTGTTCATTCTACGAACTGGGCCAATTGGATATTAAATTTGTCTATATCTGATGGCCCATCGTATTGCGCGACTGATTTCCCTATTTCTATATTTTTCACGACCAACTTTTGCGCCATTAATAGTTCACTTAATTCTTCTGACATTTGTTTTTGCTTTTGAATTAACTCAAAATGAATTTATTATTTCCCTGAACCTTTTTTAGGGAGGTTTATTATCTCCTATGAGATATTTTAAAGGGTTTTCCTGTAATAGCTTAGTGGTTATAGGCCTAATTACTTTTCTTATGTCTGTATCTCTCCAATAATTAAATTTAAATTACAAAGTTTATAGCCTAATTAGTTCGCCCGTTTTCCTCCAATTTCCGACCGTGCCATTTGTAGCGATAAAATTTTTTTGAGTGGACGTTATTGTGGTAATAAAGATTGACCGCGTCGAATGTAATATTTTACCTTAAAGCTGTGAACTTACACCTTATAAGTTCTCCGATAGCGCCACTTATAGCGCTAAAGATTGTACCATCGAGGCCTGCGCCACAGCAATGGGGAGTAATGTTAATGGTTGACCGCGCCACCCGCTGAAAGCGAGAAAATAAAATAATTAGCTATGTAAATGTAACCTTTTTTCTTCGAGTTATCTGGAAATTAATTACTTCAAATATTATGTAGAAATCAGATCCCTGGGAGCGCTACTGTTGGAGGCATACGAACTAATTATCTGTCGTTTGACTAGATAAAGACATATAAAATAAACACAAGTAGAAAAGCAACAGTTTTATTGTGACTTACATATTTAGGTGTACAGCAGGGGTTCACTTCAACTGGCAACAATAATGACTGAATTGCAATGCCTGAACGCCGAAATAATTCTGATCTACTCATCCTCCAAAACAGCCCTTTTACAACGCTATAAAACATAATTTTTGTCCTGTGCTCTACGAGCTGACTCACAATCGGGCTAAGTCCTGTGGAGGGGGCCTCTATTTTGTAATTATGTTCGCAAACTCACTACATTATGCGAGCTATCTATCCAATAATTTTGTTTTAAATATTTCGATGATTTCAACGTTCACACTCTCTTATAACTTAGACTTCCTGCGAAACATTGTACCCAGCTTCTTTTTTATTACTAATTATCTTAGCGAAATTCAAACCGAATAGCGTCATTGTTTGCCTGAAGCTACAATGCAATTTCTCTTTTTGCTGATTAAGAATTTAGACTCTTGGAAACGGTATTTGAACTCAATTAGGGGACGTTTAATTTATGTCGGAATTATCTTTAGAAAAAAGGAATTTTATTTTTTGTATTTAAATATGTCACATTTTACTCACGGTACAGGTCGACCAGGTCTTAGTTATACGAGACGTTTTTGATAAATATAGTAGTAGGAAGAAGAGATTTTATGTAGCATTTTTAGACCTGCGTAAAGCGTCCGATAAGGTTGATAAATGGATTTTAATGTATAAGTTAATTGAGATAGGATTACCGAGGAGGATAGTTAGGCTACTGGTGAGTATATATGTAACAACTAGAGTTGTGGTTGGGAGTGCAAGGGGTGTTTTTTCGAATGAGATAGGACTAAGTTCTGGAGTTAGGCAAGGTTGTACCCTATCACCTAAGCTATTTGATTTATTTATTAATGATATGGGCAGGTATATAGAGACTAGAATGGCTCCGTCATTGGGTTTAGGGAATTTGAATCTGTCGGTGTTATTATTCGCAGATGACATGGCTTTGGTGGCAAAAAATTTCTGATTACTTTATGTTAAATAATCTGGAGCTTAATGTAAGTAAAAGTGAAATTCTTGTATTTGGTGGTGGGGATTATTCAGAGGAAAAATTTTATTATAGAGGGGTGGAATTAGCAAGATCTAAAAGGTTAAAAAATCCAGGTGTTTGGCTTGAACAAAAAGGAGGATGGCGTGAACATTTTAAAAAATCAATTAAGAAAGGAAAAGTAGCGTTAGCATCTGTTAATAGAAGTAAAATATTTGAAGGGGTAAATGATATAAAAGTAATAAAATACATTTTTGAAACAAAAATTAAGCCCGTAGTTCATTATGGATGCGAATTATGGGGTTGGGAAAAGGCGCCTCAGCTTGAGTCTTTGAAGTTGCAAGGTTTTAAGAGGTTTTATGGTCTAGAGAAAAATATCCACAGCCAAGTTCTTAGTGGGGATTTGGGGTTATGTGTACCAGAGTCGTGCTATCTCAATAATTAGATACTGGTTGAAAATAGTGCAGCTGCCGGAGTCAAGGCTAGTCAGAGGGGCATATATAGAATTGCTTTTCGTCAAAGAAGAAGAGAAATTGGCCGTCTAAGGTGAGGAGAATTCTAGATGATTTAGGGCTTTCATTTTGTGGGGAAATGGGAGAGGACCTGGTATGGCGGATAGTAAAGTGTTGCAGCTAATTGAAGGGAGAATTAAGGAACAGGAGCAACAGGTATGGAAGGCTAATGTAGAGCAGTCAGATAGCCGAAGAGGTTATAGCAAAGTAAAGAAAAGCCTAGGGGAGGAATTTTATCTAAATTTAGGTCTGAGTAAGAGAGAACTGAAACACTGAATCCAGCTGCAATCAAGCAATTTACTTTTGGATTATAATTTGAATAAATTGAAATGGCATGGGCCTGGTCCGGATTACAAGTATGGTTGTCTAATGTAAAAATTAAAGTGATAATTTGGTCCATTTTTTCCAACGGTGTCCAATAACTGACAATATAAGACCACGTTTTCTGCGTGAGGTACGTTTCCCGGATATATTGCAGCGCAAACGGAAAGAAAATATTGTGGGTACGACATGGTTTCTTGAAAAGCTCTCCAGCTACGAAAAGAATAAAAATTGTGTTCATATTATATGTGTATTTATTGTGTCTCTTTCTATGTTAATCTGTGTATGGCCTATGGCTAATAAACTTATTATTATTATTATTATTATCAAACCTGGCGGTAATGAACCAAATTATGATGATTTGTAAATCACCTAGCGAACAACGCTAAGTTGAAATTTTTTAAGTAGCCCTAGCTAGACCCCGGCGCCGCGCCGATAAGGGAAGCCTGGTGGCGGTGATGGCAAAAAATAGCAGCGAAAAAAATTTTGCGCCACCGCTGGTGATGTCAGTGGTGCGCCACCGGCACGATCATTGGTGACCGCAAACATTTATGTTTTGATCAGTCTTTCTCAAATCCTAGCTTTAATCTACAACAGATTTGGCCTATTAACGTGTTAGAAATTTCGCGAGTCTCTGTCTTGACGCTGGTCTTCTTTGTTGTTCATCAAGAGAATTAGAAATCTGGTAGAAACGAAATGGCTGTGACATTTCAGAACCCTTGCATAATAGTTGAAATATCTAACAGCTATGTATTCCTAATAGAATTAGTTATCAAAATTAGTAGTATTTTTTTTATCGAGCAACCGTCACCATCGAGAAGAACTGTCACCATTTACATCACAGCTGGGTTGGTAGGAAAAATCTTTCCCCTTAGCTTTCATACCATCAAACACCCCGAAGGGATTTGGAGGGTATATACCTTTTCAATCCAGATTGTTTTGATAATGAAGATCTGTGCTCTTAAATACAGACCAGCCAAATGTTTTTTTAGCCCATGAAGCTGGTGGCAAATCAGAGGTTCATCAGAGAGCTCATCAGAGGTTCTAACTCCAGCCCCATCCCTACCTAAACTGCCATCCTCTCACCCAATGCTTTCAGTAAGCCCTGTGATTTTGCAGTCATTGTGAAAAAGGATAGTATTACCTGAACAAGTAGAACCACATCCCAGCACCACCAAGGAAACATAATTCTTGAAGGAAGAAAGGAGGGCAGAGCAAAAGTGCTCACTGATACATCAGTCAGGGCCAAGATTGAAGCTGCCTTTGCTACAAGGTAGGCAAAATAGAGGTGGAAAAGAAAAAATGAAGCAACAAAAGCAAGCAAAACGAAGAAGTTCGTTGTGAAGAGATTTGGTGAGAAGACAGCACTGAGGGTGAAAATGAAACTGAAAAGGTTCAGACTGGGACTGTTGATGACCATTCAGACAGTTCTCTTCGGTAAGATAGTGAAAAGGAATGTGAATTTAGTTTTGATTTGGGTTGCAGTTGGCATCGTCGAAAAAGTCATCTGTGAGGCCATTAGGGAGAAGGTAGAACCTACTGCAGAGGTCAGTGTAATGACCATGAATGGTGGGAGAGGTAATGTGTGAAAATGGCTGGAACAGCCAGATCATGGACCTGATGCAGATAGTTGGGATAGGCTGACTACAATCTTATAGCCAAGCCTATTTAAATATGATTAGTTTTTCACAATACATGTCAGCGATTGAATCTATACATGATTGAGATACTTCAATTTTAAGATCCTTGGTCCAAGATTGGGTAGTAGCCTATTTTCCAAGATTAGACTCAAGATAAAAATTTGCAATTACAATCAGGCCTCTAGTATTAACTGTCTGAGCATTTAAAATAGTTACCATTGTATATAGGTGAAATATTCAAACTAATGAAATACTTATAAAGAAAATTTAGACAGAGTAAGTAGAGAAAAATTAATTTTCCAGGTGGTATAATAGATATAAACTATTGAGATGGTGATTAGGGAGATCTGCATTTGTAGTTTCCTTCCTATTCATTTCTGTCGATGTCTGAAATAGGTCCCCCTCCTTTAATCAGACACCTAGTCAGCTCCAGTGGTTTTATGACAAATAAGGAAACACATTAATTGTCGTTTATGTTAAATTCAGAATTTAGCAGTTTGGAACTTTAGAATTTTCATAGCATTCCTTTTCAAGTAACGCTGCTATGTCAAGGAATCAAAACCTCAGTATTTATAAACACCTGCCTATGGCAAGGCCTCAAGAAATATTGATTCTTTGCTAAACTGAAATAGAGAGGTCCTTAAATCTCATGTTCCTACCTGCAATTTAAGCTGGTGTCTGTTCGAAAGACATTTTTTAATTCAGTGGATGCGCTACAAAAACTAGTGCTGAATAAAAACTCACCCTGGAAGCACAAAAAATCCCTGCAAACTATTTGTGTGCGCACATGCTTCTTGTGCGATTGCTCGAAATCGCATTTGATTTCTAAACAGGAAAATCGAAATCCTTAACCACACGAGAAAAGAAAAGCTCCGTTATTGCGGTTGACGCAATAAAGAATAGGTTCAAACTAATTCAAAGTCAGAGTCGGCGGCACGCCGGTGGCGTTACGGCACTTCGGCGGCGATTTACCGGGCCCCTCGTCGGTGGCGTTGATACATGTGCCGGCACGGTGACGGGGTCAAGCCCTAACAATAAAACTACTCCATTTTCTCCAAAGCTTTTCATTTCGTTCTCCTTCTTAAAAAGTCAGTTTATCATACTATCTTTCCATTCGAAAGTAGGGACTTTACTTATTCCTTTGTTAGCCGATAATATCAGCACGTTGCAGATTTCTAAAGAATACTTAAATTTGGAAGAGCGAAAGAGAGAGACGTCTGGTAGAATTCATTCTTTTATTTCGTTTTGCAGGTTTCCTAAAAAGTCTGACGCATTTGTGTCTGAGGAAGAAATTGCTCGACGGTCTCAGCAATTGGAAAGGTACCTTCAGGCCTTAATAGAAAGGGAGGCTTTTAGATTCCATTTCGAGACGGTAAGTTAGGTCTATTTCCCAAGCTTTTAAAAGTTTCTCTATTCAAGTTAAGTCCCTCAATGGGACTTGAGAGACAATACACAGGATCTCTCCAAAGTATAATTAGGGAACAAACTATGCATTCTCGTTTTAGGATAAAGCCCATCGCAACACCACACAAATTTTGACGCTGAATTAAGCATTGCATATAACAACTATAACCTTCATCAAATGAGGTGTTTCCTAAGAATTTGTCAGTATATTCAAGCACATTCATGGATTCGTTGCCGGTGGGGGAAATAGGAGGGGTAGGATCTTTCAAAAAGTTTTTTTGCCGAAAAAGGGCCATATTTTTTCGAACTTCACAATAATTAGAATGTTTGTATATTTTGGCTCTTCGGGGGAAAGGGCGGTCTGGTATAATTTGTAGTAAAGGGAAAGAGTTGAATATACGATTTTAGAAGTAGAAGAAATATATGCTAACGGATCGGATTGAGGTACAAAAATTAATGTAAGGGTAAAGTAGTTTCAGTAATGAATTTCAGGTCAGAATTACTGATTTATGAGAAAGGGCAAAGGCTGGGGAGTCTTTGGTAAAATTATTGCTGTAAGGATTATTACTGTAAGAGATTTACGGCCAAATTAGGTAGATTAGGTCCCAAATAGTGAATGTCCTGGGCATGGATTAGAGAGGTAGGGACAGATGGAAATAATAGTACTAACCAAGGACATAAAGACGCTTTTAAACAATATTTAGCTACAGTCGTGATACGAGCGACTATTGCAGTTACCATCACTTGCTGCCTTTACTTAGACCAGGGAGACATGGGGGAGAAATTATTTTTTAAATTGGGTGTAAAATAAGGATGATTTGAGGTGGGCTACCTTGACTCGGGATTTCTCGCCACTTGAAATAAGAAAAGGCATTTGGGGAAGTTTGAGTTATACAATTACCAGTGTTTCTGTCAAAATTTTGGTAAATTGGAAAAGATTCTAACCTTGCTTTATTGTTGGACTGGTGTGTGGAATTTAAGGAGGGATTCGTCTGGGATAGGCACACATAAATACTTTGTAAACAGGTACACTTATTTGTTGTATTAATTGGGATTCTGCCACATTGTGACATTTATAGTAACCTACGAGTATCATCATTTCCAAATTGATTTGATTGTGGTGATTTATATATTGAATGAGATCTTTGTTAAAAATGTGCGGATTGGCATGTGAGACAGAGCTTGACTTAATTGACTTAACGCTCTCGCTCAGCAGGGTCGCCGACATAGAGGGAGCTGGTTGACATCGCTGTCAGTCTTCCCCAAGCAGCCCTGTCCAAGGCTAAGGTGGGGGCCTTATTTGCGTCAATGTTGCGGTTGAAGAGGCGTTGATTTATAACATCAGCCCATCTGGTGCGTTGCCTCCCTCGAGGACGTTTCCAGACATTTTCCAAGGGATTGAAGTCCGAATTTATCTTTGTATGTGTACTTGGTGGGAGGCGAAGTAAGTGGCCGTACCATCTTAGAGAACAAGCTCTTACTTGGGTGGAGAGGCTCGCTAACTTGAAGGTCTTCAGGATCTCAATATTGTGGATCTTGTCGTACCATTTGAAGCCTTCAACTCGACGCAGGTGTCTAGTTTGCATGGCATCGACTTTTCTTAGCTGTGTCTGGGTTATCGGCCATATTCTCAGAAGAGTACAGCATGATGCTTGAGACTGTGGCGTTGTAAATTCGGGCTTTTGTAAGGCGACTAATTTGCGGTTTGTGGAAGACTGTTCTCAGGAGCCGTCCGAATACAGAGTTTGCCTACGCTGATCAAAGTTTGCCGTAGCTGGCTGAGATTTCGGCGTCAAATGTGCCATTTGATGATATAATTTATCCGAGATAAGTGAACTGCCTTACCACGTCAATAGCTTTGCCGTTGATCGCAACGGTTAAGTGTGATGCCGATGCGGTCTTTTCTATGGGTATGATCTTCGTTTTCTTCCAGTTTATTTGCAGCCCAACTCCAGAGGCAGGGGAGGAGAGCGTCTCGAGTGCAGACTTAAGTTGGTCGAGATTTTTACTAAGGACAGTTACATCGTCGGCAAGGTCAGCATTAGACAAGATCCTCCGGTATAACTTATGCCGAAAAGGTAGGCACGGTATGTCTCGTTCAAAATTTGGTCGATGACGCAGTTAAACAGCTCAGGTGCAGCAGTGCAACCTTGCTGTACACCATCTTTGATGGGAAAGGAAGAAGAAAACTTTCCGTTAACAAGAACGGTGTTTTCTGTGCTGCTGTAGAGTTCTTTAAAGAGGCTGACTATCTTTGTTGGTAGGTCCGCAGCTTTCAGGGTTAGGTAAAGGGTCTGTCTCTCAACAGTGTCAAAGGCAGAACGAAAGTCAATGTGAGACAGAGAGCACTTTCTAACTAAAAGCCAAACGCTCGTTTCTTTTTTATAGTACGTTTTCTTATATTTTCTATTGTTAAAATTTTGATTATTTTTGTATTCATTTCTTGTCGGAGTATCGTTGCTTGTCTGAAAGGGCTTATGTTTGCTACCTGACATTTAAAACCTTGGACGGTGGAGCCTTGTGGGGTTTTAGGCTATTTTTCAAAATTCGCACAAATTTGTTTCTGCAACGAACTTTCCTCAGTATGGTAAATCGAAATAATAGCTACTGTGGATGTTTGAGAATGTTTTAATCAACATTAAAAGATAAAAAAAGACATTAATTCATTATTCTCTTATTTCAATACCGATTCGCAAGGACTCGATGTTACGTTGGCCACGTTATTCGAGCATCGGAGCATCCAAAGAATATTTGTCCGTCAAGCCCGATTACTTATCCTAATTATTAGCTTTCCATCACATGCACAAATAAACACCTACGGATACAAGAATAAAAACTTGGAGAGATGAATTAATACATACTGAAAAGTAATTATATAAAAGCATTTTGAGGCGACTGACTTTTCCATACATATATATATATATATATATATATATATATATATATATATATATATATATATATATATATATATATATATATATATATATATATATATATATATATATATATATATATATATATATATATATATACATATATATATATATATATATATATATATATATATATATATATATATATATATACATATATATATATATATATATATATATATATATATATATATACATATATATATATATATATATATATATATATATATATATATATATATATATATATATATATATATATATATGTGTATATATATATACATATATATATATATATCATGTATATATATATATATATATATATATATATATATATATATATATATATATATATATATATATATATATATATATATATATATATATATATATATATATATATATATATATATATATATATATATATATATATATATATATATATATATATATATATGTACAGGGATCGGCCGCAGTCACTTTTTGTCACTTTTGTCACTTTTTTTTGGACCTGTCACTTTTTGTCACTATTGCTGTAATTTGGTTACTAAAGTTGCTTTTTTTGCCGATTTGGGCCAATTTTTTTTGTTAAACAGTTTGTTTTAGTTGACTGTCAACTTTGACGTAATTCATAAAAAAAAGGTAAATCTTTCTTGGATAGTTTGGACTGTATTCCAAGACGCATAATGTATATGGCTGTGATAAACGTGGTTAGTGTGTGTGTGTGTTAAGATCTAGACTTTTGCAGATAAGATGATAGATTGAATTAGTTCTACAGTACCATAACTGCCTATGGTTCTTTTCAGGCCCTTGGTTTACTTAGCATCCTTTCTTGCCTGGCTGCTTAGCAAATGGACAGTTAGGCCAATATTCCTTCTGTATGTTTTCAGTGTTAGCCAGTTTCTTTGACTTTACACCGCTTCCTGTAAAAGGCATGCATGCTCACAAGTCTCAGAATGTCAAAATGTAAGATTAAAGTCTTGCTTTCATTCGTTTTTCAGTTTGTTTTTGTATTACCTTCATGGTTTTTTAATGTCTGTCCTAAAACCGATTCTTAAATCAAGTTACTGTAAAATAAGGGGTAGGACGAAATTTTTGGAGAGATGGCTCAGTAGAGAAAACGGTGCTGGGCATAAATTGAAAGAGTGGCACACAAAAGAGAGTGACAGCTCGTTCTATTGTAAAGTTTGCAAAAAAACACTCAGCTGCCAGAAAGGGTTCCAGTCCCTTCTTCAACATGCAGGTGCACAAGATCACAAAAAGAAAGCTTCTGTCATGTTAAACCAGCGTCAGTTGAGACTCGCTGTATTAGCTCCAACCAGATATCACCCAAACTCACAGAGTGATAATAGCGTACCATAAAAGAATCTGGAAATGCCCTGCAAGCGAGATGCAGCGTCAAGGGCGGAGATAGTTCGGGTTTTAAAGACTATTGTTCTTTTGCTGCAGCTTAATGTGATCATATTGCCGAGGTGTTCTGAACAATGTTCCCTGATGCTGCACCAGAAGGCTTGACATTAAATGCTAAAAAAAATTACATGCTTGTTGACGTACGCTATTTATCCATAGTTTCGAGGAATTTTTGTCGAAGACACCCAGAAATCTGACTGTGCTGGAATATGATGAAGCAACGAACAATGTTGGGGTAAAGGAGCTCCAAATAAGAGTTTGATGCTGGTCAAAAGAGCGGAAGCAAATGGCTAGTCGGCATTTTCGGACATAATATATGGGACATGCAACCAGTGAAGGTCCAGAAAATCCTGCTGAGCATTGAAGATGCAGAATTTTCACTTGAGAGATTGCTGATGCTTGCAAGTGATGGCCCAGTGTCAAAAGGAAAGTGTGGCCCATCTTAGACTCAGAAAAGAAAAAAAGGTATTCAAAAGGTCTATTGAATATGGGAACCTGCAATATTCATGCAGTGCATAATGCATTCCTGAAAGGGCTGCAAGAACTCGGGGAGGAGTGCTCTGATATGATCATCGCTGTTTTACCACTTTTACACGGGATGGCCGGCTCGTTCTGATGATTTCAACCAGTGCCAACGGAAAGTTAAAGTTCCTCAGCGTAAGTTTATGAAGCACGTCCCCACAAGATGGCTCACCATAGGGGAAGCAGCAAGCCGCTTGATGGAACAGTGGCCTGCATTGATTGAATATTATTGCCCAGGAATGCTAGAATTCGTGCCAAAGAAAAATTGTCTGGAGTACCTGATGTCAACTATAAAATATTTAAAAACTGTAAAATGGCTAAAAAAGCAAACAATGAAAACCGAAATTGAGCTTATTGTAAGCTCTGCAGCAACTTTCACCGCTTTTACCAGTGTATTTAAATGACAGTAGTCGTTAATTAATGTGGTATACTTTGAGCTAAGACGGTTACGCACAGCTCTTTTGGGGCAGATTGTTCTGGCTTATGATGTCGATCTTCGGATCCTCGGTGGTTTTGATGGCTTAGTCCGTATTGTAGATGTTTACCTACAGCAACCCTTGTGTAATGATTGCTGCCCTTGATTCTTAGATTCTGGATTCTTAGATTGGATTCGTTATTCTGAAAGACAGGAATTTTTTTTTCTGAGAATTAGAAAGCTTATCAAAGCTGCTATACAGTACCTGCTGACGAAACACCCCGTGAACAACGAGTTTTTCCGAAGTCTTGTTAGCCTAAGCCCTTCCAGTCCAGATTGCCAAAGAACGAGTTGCAATGATATCTTCCACATTGCGAGAGAACCTCCATTTGAAACGGACATTGAGCAAGTCCAGGGAGAATGATTGTTATTACAGTCAGATCCTGTGCCGCCACCCACAGAGAGTACTCGAATCGACAGGTATAGGCAAAAGATCCTAGAACTGAAGACGCCATCTGGTGAAACCGAATATCAGGCCATAGGTCGGATCATCTAGGCAGCTCTGTTACACTGTCATGCAAGTGCTGATGAAGAGGGAGGATTTTCTTAGTCAGCTCTGCTGATGACTAGCCATCAAGCATGTACCGAAGAGTAGACACTGAATGCTAAGGCTTTTGCTGTGTATGAGCTCCGCGAATATGAGAACAGACCAGTGTGTGTGCTGATCACAAAGAAGCTGCTTTGTCTGGGTAGATCAGCTAGAGCCAGCTATGAACTATTCCTTACTGAATGAAGACAATTCGAATCAGAGAGAGAGAGAGAAGCTTGAAGCTGAGAAGGAAGATGCTGCACAAGAAATCCGGGAGATGGCGCGGAAGAAGCAGAAAATAGCGGCCATAGAGTCAGACATTGTACGAAAAAAAGAGATGGTTAAGCAGAAGGAAATAGGCGATACCCATCTGAGAGAGGCAGGGGAACCGTTGAAGAAAGCTGTGGAAATGAAGGACTTCCTGTACATTGGTCTTGCTCAAAGTATGCCGGAAGCAGCATTTAAAGCTTGCTCCGAAGAAAGGGAAAGGGTAGAGGATGCTGAATCGATTGAAGTACTTGCACTGAAGAGAAAATGTTAACTAATTGATCGCCTTTCACAAAAGTCAAAGAAGTGATGACATAATATCTTGTGATTGCTTATACTTAGTCGTGGCGGACGCTGGATATTCAATAAGTCAGTTTTCGTTCCTACTACCCTAATCGAAAACGTACATTTACCGAAGTCATCGTTTGTGTAATTAAATAAAATCACTTGAAGAAAAAAATAAGGATTTCATCATTTCCGTCCGTAAGTTCTCGGGCTCTCATTGGCCTGTGAGGATCTTATGGTAATAATTTTGATCCTTGTAATCATGTGACTATGCTCTGACGGCTTCTGATTAGTCACTTTTTGTCACTTTCTTGGTGTCCTCAAGTAACTAGAGTCACTTTTCGTGCACCTCGTCGTGGCCGACCCCTGTATATATATATATATATATATATAT
>NC_142812.1:40398226-40489066 GCF_049724085.1 Artemia sp. Qi Xiang Cuo
ATACCTGTTTAATTGTATCTGGTTACACAATTCCTTCTATTCTGGATGGAAAGTAATTAAAAAAAAAAAAAAAAAAAAAAAAAAAAAAAAAAAAAAAAGGCGTTACAGTCCCTCGTGAGCTGTAACCTGCTGAAACGTTTCATTTTATCCTTGTTTTTCGACCGCCTGCCTTCACCAATTTGTAACGCCAATTGTGTTTAGATCATCTTTACCATCATCGACAAAACGTAATTTTGATCTTCCTCGCTTCTTCTGCTGCTCCCTTCTTCTCGCTTCTTCAGTTGATTAAGGAGTTTCTCCTGCTGGGTTATTATATTTCAGCCTCATTTTATGGTTTATCCCTCTCAAACTATTTATTTTTTATATTTCGACAACAGCGGGTTCCAAGCACATATACAGAATGTCTTTTTTTGGGAAATGTAATTTGGAAAAGAATGACACGCAGAAATGAGCAAATTAAATTACAAAATTCACGGGCATGAAACCCTCTTCCCTGCGTGCGCGCCAGCACAGTTATTGAAAAACATAACACAGTTTGTAATTGAACCAGCCTCTCCATTGTTCATTCTAATTTGTTTCACAAAATAAGTTCTTAATAAAAAAAAAAAAAAAACACATGCCTTTTGTTATATTATGTCTACAAATTTTTATGCTGTTTCAACTCAAAATACAAATGTTTTCCTCTGATAAAAGGTTAATTTATCATTTACAAAGATGGAATAAGCATACTGTTACATTTAACTAAACTTGTTTATAACATATCAAGACCAACTTTTGACCGAGGTGTTTGTTCCGCGTTTTTTTTGTAGAATATAATCAATAAGACATCCAATTTGTGCAAGTATGGTCTGGGATTAGAAAAAGCCCAACAACAAACTTTTATTTATCCAAATGAAATATAATTTATGAGTAGTCACTTTGACCTAGCCAATGAATGGTACGGACATGTTTATTCCAAAAGAGTCTTGGCCAAAAAATTTAACAAGATTGAGATAAAGTACCAGGGACAGTGGAAATTAAATACGATTTTTGAATTGATTAATTAGGAGCTTGCACAAACATATATCTTAAAAATCTAGGGAAAACTAGGAATTCAATTTTTAACGAAAAAAGACCTCCATTAATTGAAACGTGGGTAAAAAAAATCAAGCAAAAACAAAAGCTAAAAACAAATGGCACCATACATTCCGAGAACATAAAGCCCTCCTTTGAAGGCATTGTTGTTTTGGGATTCAACAATTTTGTTTTTTTGGGATTGTTAATGTCTGAATTCTTTTGGGCGAAAAGTTTATTTCAAAATTAGCTAATTAGTTTTGCTTCTTTTTTTTATTACGGTTCAACGTGGCAATATTGACGACAACGTGGTACTACCCATGAAGATAAAAATATCATAAAACAAAACGCTATACATCGCCAGATTTCCTATTGCTACCATAATTTGTTTTGATAGATTTCATAGGTTTCTTGACTGCATTATTAAGGCCGGTTTTTATAGTATATACAAAACAAAACAAATTATACTTACTAAGAAACTAATAGAAACTTGATTCAAACTTCACTTTTTCCATTCAAAGTAAAAAGGGATTTGAAAACTCAAAACAATCATAACTTAGCTATTTAAGATGTCGAACTTAAAGTAATAATTAATTACCACAAATGACTGGCTTTTGCCGCCCCCTTGAACACCCCAAAAAGCTGGGCTAATATTTTCAACTTACTGAAAACAAAAATATATTTTGAACTGTTTATTTAAAAAAAAAAAAAAAAAAACTCTGCTCAAGTTAGCTAAACTGAACGGATAAAAACGTTTGATCTAAATTGTCTTTTTGTCATCTCTTTCGTTTGACTGTTTTGAACAGGTACTAATTTTCGTCAACGTTTCCTTCCTTGTGAATTTATTCCTCTCAAGCGCATGATGATAGGCAGCGCAATAGCGCTGCCTAAGTAAAGAACGATGGTGGCACAATGTATTTTTTTTCTAGACCAGGGCACTTCGTATCGAAGGAGTTGTCGCAGAAAATTCGAAAAGGGCTCATTCGATTGGAAATTGGAATGGCTAGTGCCCTTTTTCATAGTCGAAAGGGATTGGAAGGCAAATAACACCCATTCCACGCCCACAATTTCCCCAAACACATCCAATCAAAATTTTGAGATAGCCATTTTGTTCATCGTAGTTGATTTCTAGAAAGAAATTATGTTTTTGAGGAAGATACTCCCTCCCCAAAGCCCTCAGGGCAAGGGTTGTAGGTTATGCCCTGGGGGCATATAAGGTTTTTATAGAAAACATTGTCGTAGAAACTTCGAAAAGGGCTCATTTGATTGGAAATTGAGAGATAGTGCCCTTTTTAATAGACGAAAGGGATTGGAGGGCAACTAACCCCCCTCTCACGCCCACCTTTTCCCCAAACACATCCAATCAAAATTTTGAGATATCCATTTTGTTCAAGGTAGTTGAAAGTTCTGGAAAATAGGTCTTTGAGAATAACACCCTCCTCCCTCCCACCACAGCCCTCTGGGCAAGGGTTATAAGTTATGCGCTGGGGCATATACGGTTATTTATAGAAAGCTTTGTCGTAGAAACTTCAAACATGGCTCATTGGATTAGAAATTGTAATGGCTAGTGCCCTTTTTAATAGTCGAAAGTGATTGGAAGGCAACTAATACCCCTTTCACCATTTCCCGCCCACCATTTCCCCAAACACATCCAATCAAAATTTTGAGATAGCCATTTTGTTCAACGCAGTTGAAAGTTTTGGAAATAAGATTTTTGAGCAGGGTGCTCCCCCCACAATCTTCAGGGCAAGGGTTAGTTATTCCCTGGGGGCATATAAGGTTTTTATTGAAAGGTTTGTCGTAGAAACTTGGAAAAGGGCTCAGTCGATTAGAATTCAAAGGACTAGTGCCCTTTTTAACAGTCGAAAGTGATTGGAGGGCAACTAACCATTTCCCCAAACATATACAATCAAAATTTTGAGGTAACCATTTTGTTCAACATAGTTGAAAGCTCTGGAAGTTAGGTCTTTGAGGATGACAACCACCCCAAACCCATCAGGACAAGTGTTGTTAGTTATGCCCTGGGGGCATATACGGTGTCTATAGAAAGTGTTTTCGTAGAAACTTCAAAAAGGGCTCATTCGATTGGAAACTCAAAGGGCTAGTGGCCTTTTTAATAGGCTAGTCGAAAGTGATTGAAGGAAAACTAACCCCCCTCTCATACCCACCATTTTGCCAAACACAATCAAAATTTTGTGATAGACATTTTGCTCATTGTAGTTGAAAGGTCCATAAATTATGTCTTTGAGGATGAAACTCCCCCTACGGCCCTCAAGGCAAGGTTTGTAAGTTATGCCCTGAGGGGTATATAGGGTTTCTATAGAAAGTGTTGTCGTAAAACTTCAAAAATGGCTCACTCGATTGAAAATTGAAAGGGCAAGTGTCCATTTTAATAGTTGAAAGTGATTGGAGGGCAACTAACCCTCCTCTCACGCCCACCATTTTTCCAAACACTTGCAATCAAAATTTTGAGATATTCATTTTTTTCAATGTATTTAAAAGTTCTGGTAATTAGGTCTTTTAGGATGATAACCCCCTCAGAGTCCTGAGGGTAAGGGTTGTAAGTTATACTCTGGGCGCATAAAAGTTTTTTTTATAGAAAGTGTTGTCGTAGAAACTCAAAAAGGCTCATTTGATTGGAAATTGAAAGGGCTAGTGCCCTTTTTAATAGTTGAAAGTAATTAGAGAGCAGCTAACCCCCCTCTCACTTCCACCATTTCCCCAAACACATATATTCGTATGGTAAGGTACGGGTTTCACCACTTATTGGTGCAAAAATGGTGCTACACCACTTATTGGAGGGGAAAGCCCCTGGTGGTGCCAAATATTATAATGGGATGCCCGCGCTTATCACAACGGTTCTATAGATATTGGGCATGTTAATGATCAATTTAAAATACACCCTGCCCCAGGGTATCATAATGTGGTGGTCGAACGGTCAAATGGCCAAACTGTAAGTCCAAGGGCACATCTAACTCGGTCAAGCGCTAAAATCTTTGGCTTTCTCCTTGGAAGGTAAACGAATCCCCCTGTCGGTACAATAATGACGGTATTTATTGCAACTCTTTTCCTACCCTGTCTGGGTTCCTTGAAAAAAAAAATAGTCTACACAGCTGTAGAAAATAGCTTACTTGTGATCTTCCAAGAAAGTCACACACATATATCAACTCTGAAAAAGACAGACTCCCCCAAACGGGGTCTCAATATAGACTAACTAAATAATATTGGTTCTGTACAACAAACTTTGCATAGGAGTGGACCTTCGCTTGGCTCTGGCCAATCCTCTAAATCACCATCCAAGATCCATTCTACTTTTGCGTAACTTTGTCTTTCAATGGCCCTGACCCGGAAGACCAAAATAAAATTTAACTTCAAAACTTACTTATTGCAAAAAAACCTTGCTTACCAGTGAGAGTTCAGCTTATGACTAGAAAAATTTTGTAAGCAAATATAATTACAGAAAAGAAAATAGGTCATTTATCTGAACAGAAAAAAAACAAGGGGTGGAACCCCAACGACATACAATTAGAATTTTGAGACAGGCATTTTCTTCAACGTAGTTGAAATTTCTGGAAACTGTGATTTTGAGGATGACAGACCCCCCAAACCCCTCACGGCAAGGGTTGTAAGTTATTCCCTGGGGGCATATAAGATTTTTATAGAAAGTGTTTTCGCAGAGACTTCAAAAAGGGCTCCTTAGATTGGAAATTGAAAGCTAGTGCCCTTTTTGATACTCGAAAGTGATTGAAGGGCAACTAATCCCCCTCTCACGCCCACCATTTCGCCAATCACATCCAATCAAAATTTTGAGATAGCCATTTGGTTCAACGTAGATGAAAGTTATGGAAATTTGGTTTTTTAGGATCACACCCCCCCCCCCACAGCCTTTAAGGCAGTGGTTTTAAGGTGTGCCATGGGGGTATATAAGGTTTTTTATAGAAAATGTTGCAGAAGCTTCAAAAAAGGTCCATTCAATCGGAAATTGAAAAGGCTAGTGCCCTTTTTAATAGGCTAGTCAAAACTGGTTGGAGAGCAACTAACCCTTCTCTCACGCCCACCTTTCCCCTAACACATCCAATCAAAATTTTTCTTTTTTTTTCAAAAAAATTCTTCTAAATGTTTTCACTTTTATAACTTTAAGAAATCAAAAATTGATTAAGATTTTAAGGAATAAATATCAGCACATGTATATTAAACTGACAATGCACATTTTTTTCAGTAAATTCATTTAAATTTTTTCAGTAAAAGTACAAATTATATTCTGGCTTTTAGAAAGCATAGGGCTTAGAACCCTTCTCGCATTAATTTCTGCTTGTTTTGAGTTTGACTTATTTTAATTTCTGTTTGGTTTGGGTTTCATTTATTTATTGATACTGATTTGCGGTAGTTGTGCGCTTTGTAGATTTTTTGATTCTGTTTTGTTCATTTTTGGTTTAATGGAGCTCTTTACTTTTTTTTGAAAAAAATTATTTTGTGCAAAAAGTTTTTTTTATTATTAGTCGGATTCAGGGACGTATCCTTGATTTTTTGGGGGGTAGGGATTTACAAAAAAAAACTTAAAAAACGCAACAAAAATTAATTTATATTCATTTTGTAACGTTTTTCGAGCCGGACGAATATTTAGGGGGGAGGTTAAACACCTAACCCCCCTGGGTACGGCCTTGATCGTATAGTTAGTTACCAAAACTTCCAGAATCATTGATAGGGAATATCAGAAGCAATCTATAGTATTATTTATTTTAAAAAAAAAGTTACTCTGATGAAAGTAAAGAGCTAAGTTGAAATCCCAAATGTACAGAAATTACTGCTTTACTGCTTCTGCAACATATTTTTTTTTTTTTGTTAACTGTTTCAAATAAACTGGTTCGTGATATTTCCCTATATTTTTAGAATTCTGAAAAACTAGCGCTTTACTGAAAACTGTGCTTCTTAAGTTATTCAAAGTGTTGAAATCGTGTCTTGAGAGCTTTATGAATTATTCTTTCATTTTTGCAGGTTACTTAAGTATTTTCCTGTTATGCTGTGTCGATTTTGTGTTTCCAGTAAAGCGCTGGTTTTCCAGAACTCTACAAATATAGTAAAATATCATGAACCAGTTTGCTTGAAAGTTTTTCGAAAATATGTTGCATAAACGGCGAAACAGAAATTTTCGTTCGTTTTAAGTTTCAACTTCGCTCTCTACTTTCATGAGCAAAACTTTTTTTTTTTTTTCTAGTTCAAGTTTTACATTTTTTAAGGTTTTAAGAATATTAACAATAAACCTTATAATTTTTTCAACTTAGGTAAAGAAACTAATAAAGTTAACATGTGTTTTTGCTAAAATATGGCATTAAGAATAGTTTTCACTCCGCATCTCTCTTATTCTTGCCTTGAAAAATCTGAGATTTATCACAAAATGAGCCGACGGGGTATTTATCCTTTTCGTCTTTGAGGAGCTGCAAGTAAAAAATTCAATGAAATGTAAGATTATTTAAAGAATTTAATATGCGTATTTAATATAATTTACAAAAGTTGGTGTTTTTTTTTATTTTTGCTTCTTTGATTACAACGTTTTAGGAGAACCAATTTTTAGAAATGAATTGGTGCTGGAAAGAAGATATACGAAAAAAAAGAATCTGTCCAAGATTCGAGCCTGTGGTACTATGGCCGCAAAGCAAAGCTGTGATCACTATACTGGAGTATCATAAGCATCTTCTTTATAATATTTGTTTTTCAAACTATACAGTTGCTACATGATAAAAATTAAGACAATAAGCAAACCTAGACCTCATAGTTTTTAATGCTTTTTCAACTAAGAACCTACAAAAAGCTGAAATTGTCAATTCCTTTGCATATAGCCTTTAAATACCTCTCTGACGTCTTCTGTGTGCTAGTTCATTTGCTGGCGATTGAGGGGGGGGGGTCCTGGGCCCCTCTAGTTATTGTCCCTGCTCATATTTTGAAAAGTTCCCATTTTGGGGTCTTTTCATTGGAAAAGGCCTTTCTTTGGCATTTTCATTTTTTTTTTTTTAAACGGAAAAACAACCTAAAGTGCCCTTTTTGGATTTAGGACTTGTGAATTCGGAGTCCCAAGCCTCAAGATCTCCGCCTGTGGATTTACTGACTACTAGTTTTTCTGTGGGTATTGCTTCGGATCAGTTTATCCTATTTAGTGAATTTTTTATTAACCGTGGGAAATCAAATACGAACATAAAAGTAAGAAGGACTATATACGATAGATCTGTAAAAAAAAACAAACAATAGAGCCACACTAGCTTGTACTGAATGGAACTCAGTTTATGAAGAAACGGACTCAGACGCAATGGCTGCTCTATTTGATGAGAAATTCTCATCTGCTCTTGACTCGAGCTGCCCTTTTTTGAAAAGATGCTCTGGTAGGTATGTGACACTGAAAAAGCCTTGGATCATGCAAGGATTAATTGCCTGTATGGAGCACAAAAATATGCTGTTTAGGCAATATATTGATAATCCTGATGAATTTAGTACCGAATTCAAAAGCTATAAAAACCCTTTGACATCCCTACTTGGAAAGCTAAAAAGGCATATTACGATAATTAATTTCATGAAGCAGAAGGATCACCAAAGAAGACATGGACTCTAATAAATAAATGCCTGAATAAGCAAAAAACCAACACATTTCATGAGACCATGATGAAGCCAGATGAAATACTTTCAACATCGCAACAAGAAGTAGCCAACATACTCAACAAAGTTTTTGGAGGTATTGGAGAAGCTACTGTAGAGGAAGCTTGTGACCGGTCAACTACCTGCAGAGATAATTACAAAAAATAGCTACCTTCGCCCTCTAGCTCCTCTATGTTTCTGTCACCTGTCATTGAAGACGAACTCCTGAAGATTTTGCAAGCCATGAAAAACGGTCACTCATAAGGTCCAGATGGGTCATCAACGCACCTCATCAAGAAGACCATGGATTGCTATGTCAGCTTTATAACCCATGTCATCAGTTCTTGTTTTATAGACAGAATCTTTCCCACTGTTTTCAATTCGGTGAGGGTAATACCCCTCCACAAAGGTAGCGACCCCAAACAGCCCCCAAACAGATTGATTTATTGTCTTACTACTTTTAACTTCTTCATCGCGCATCAGTTTGTATTCAGGCCTGGGCACTCTACCGAGCATGCTATACTGGTTTTACTACAATTTCTAAATGATGCAATGGACCGTGATGAAATACCAGCTACAATATTTGTGCATGTGAAGAAAGCATTTGATACGATTTGTCATCTGATTATTCTGTATAAGCTTGACAACTGCGGAACAAGAGGCAGTGCTGAATGCTCTCTTACTCCTCCAGTCTTACCTTACTGGTAGGCATCAATTTGTAGACGGAGGTAGAGTAATATTGGTAAAAATCCCCAGGTTCAGGAAAGGTAGGAGTACCGCAAGGTTCAATTCTTGGACCACTTCTGTTTCTAATCTATGTCAGTGATCTTATGGACACATGTCAGTGATCTTATGGACACAATCGCAGGTGATGGACTTGTCTACTATTCGCAGACGACACAGCTAATTCTGGTACAGGTAAAGATGAATCATCGGTCAGAGAAAACATCTGTCATAGCCTAATGAAGCTATTGTGGTTTGGTGACAACCGCATTATTTTAAATTCATCGAAGACCCATTTTATCCTCTTTTCTCGGCTTTCTCATGCCCTGCCGTCGCTTTCTCAAATATCTGTCTATTTTAACGGAGAAATTGTTTCCATTACTAGAAAATAATCTTGTAAGTACCTAGGTCTTATAGTTGATGAAACTTTATCTTGGAAGCTTCATCTTAATAGACTAAGGATTCGGCGAGGAACGAATGTAGGGTTACTGCGGTATCTAAAATTATACCTCCCTTTCCCTGCCCTTAAGTCAGTGTGTTGTTCTTTAATTAAATCTTATTTTTAATTATTATCCCATTGCTTATTTAAATACTTTTATATCTCGAATTATAAGCCCTTTGTATATTAAAATAAAGCCATTTGTATATTAAAAGCACACCTTCCTTCCCCATCGACACTCCCTGATAAGTCACCTGCTAAGAGTCTCACTTTTGAAGATATTGCCAGTTGATCTCGTCCTTCCAGTCCGTTGTGTCCTTTTTAGGACTGAATAAAATAAAGAATTATTACCAATGGCTCTTGATTTTATTAATTTCTCGCTATTTTTTTTTTTTTTTTTTTTTTTTTTTTTTTTTTTTGTGTGTGTGTGTTCAGAAGAGGTGTAGTCTAAGAAGACGTTCAGCTAAATTGCCTGGCCCTAGAATTCATACTGAACGATCCAGATTTTCTCCAAAAAATTCAATAATAAAGTTTTGGAATATTTATGAAAGTTATTTGGATTCACATTCTTCTATTTTACTTTCTAAAAATAATTTAAAACTACATCTAATAGATAATTATCAATTAATATTAAGTTATGGTTGCCGGTGCTGGTGTTTATTTATATTATATTTTTTATTTGATTTGGAATGTGCGCAGTGAGTTGAATGTGGTGTCTTATTTTCTTTTTTACGATATTTCTTTTTAATGTTTATTATTATTTATTTTTCATTAGTTTTATAATATTATTTATTTTTCTTCTTGTAAAAGTGCCGGTTTTCGAGTATAACTCAGTTTGTAGTCACCCTCTTTAAATATTTTTCTTTTTTGTTGTATATTGTATTATAGTGAGTGAAATTAGTTTGTAAATTAAAAGAACGTTGAAATTTATGATTACGTTATCAAGTTAAATTTATAAAAAGCGACAATATATATAAAATTATATTTTAACTGAACCCTAAGGCAGCTCTCTATCATGTTGCAGTAGCTAGTCCTGTTCTGTTAGTTCTGTTCTAGTTCTGTTAGTCAGTAGACGATTCGTGAATAATATTAAGGGGGCTGGGAGGGGGGATATTGAAGAGGGGGATTATAAACCTCGGGACTGGAGTTTTCAACTGTGGAAATTAGGATATTTCCATTTCCCATTCTTCCCAGTCTTTCCGTTCCAAAAATGGCACCGAAAGTGCCTTTTGGGGTGCCATATGGCACTTAATGATGGTGTTATCAGTTCAAATTTATGAAAATTGATTAGATATGAAAATTAGATTTTAAGTTAGCCCTTAAACATCTCTGTAGGATGTTCCAGCCCCCCCCCCCCACACTCTCTCCCTTCTAGAAATGGCACACAAATTTTATTGTTCGGAGCCATATGGTGTTTTATGGTGGCCTCATCAAGTCAAATTTATAAAAAGTGACTAAATGTAAAAATTTGCTTTTAAATGAGCTCTTGAACTGCTCTCTGTGATGCTCAAGTGTCCTGCTAGTGGCAAAGAAAAAAAGGGGCAAATCTGCTATTAAAATTGATCGAAATAATAGTTACCATCCCCAAATCCACTGCAAATGACAATTTTTCTCATAAAAAGTCTTTTGAAAATGTATTTTTAAACATTTGGTTGCTGTGGACCGTAGTTCGCTCTTTAGGCCCCTAGGTAGCACCTATCACTGCAACAATGATACAATAAAAAATAAATTCAAACTTAAGACAAGTATATAACATTGAGGTTACCGCCCCCTTAAAACGCCTTGAGTCTAAAACATCTTTTGTGCTTTAATAAAACAAAAAGGAGAAGTACAAGTATCCAGCAAAAAAAATACCATTGTTTTATATGAATACATTTGTGAGAATTAATAATTTTTTGCTATTTTCCATATTTCCATACTCTTTTCAAATGTCTAGACAAATCCATCGTTGAAACGAAGCTTTCAATTTGTTAATCTGTCTTGTGTATTCCAAAGGAAAATAGCCTTTTTGTGAGTTTTGAGGAGGGCGGCAACGCCACAGTTATTTGTGGTCCAGTTATTCTGTTTCAATATTTTAGTTTAACCTGTTTCCTTCGTTGAAAGTTTTGGTTATTCTAGGTCTAACTCCTTCATTCGTGGTAATTCTCATATGTGTTTAAGCTCGATATCTTATATTAGCTAATTTATGCTAGTTTTAAAATAGTCTTCTATTTTTTGTTGAAAACCTTATGATTTAATATGTCAAAGAAAAGATTTTCGGCTACTAAAGTACTTGATATCGAGAATTTTTGTGAAATTCTGAGCAAAGTTTAGTTTATCTGTTTAATTTACCCATGCTATGTGTATTTTCTGGAAACAGTTTCTCCTCCTGGAAAGAATACAGCTTTCCTCTGCTCTTGAAATATACAATACTAAAGATTTCCTGTCAGTGAAAGACTCAGTTTTATCTGTGTTTTATTTAAATTATTTCCCTTCTTGTTGACTTGTTGCTGAATAAACACCAGTAAACTGAAGAATAAAATAAATAGATGATGTGCGAAACATAATACAGGCTCTTATTGTGGATTAATTAAGAAAAAAACTTTTTCTTCAAAATACGTTTTTAAAAAAAAAGTAAAGAACGCCATTAAACCGAAAATGAACAAAAATAGAATCAAATAATATATCAAGCATACAACTACCACAAATCAGTATCAATAAATAAATGAAACCCAAAACAAACAGAAATTAAAATAAGTAACAGAGTCTAACTCAAAACGAGCAGAAATTAATATGATTAGGGTTCTAAAACCGTGTGCTTTCTAAAAACCAGAATATAATTTGTGCTTTACTGAAAAAAAATTCAAATGAATTTACTGAAAAAAAAAATGTGCATTGTCAGTTTAACATACGTATGCTGATATTTATTCCTTAAAATCTTAATTAGTTTTTGATTTCTTAAAGTTATAAAAATGAAAACATTTAAAGGAAGTTTTTCTGTGAAGGACAAATTATATTCTGGCTTTTAGAAAGCATTGGGTTTTAGAAACCTACTCATATTAATTTCTGTTCGTTTTCAGTTTGACTCTGTAATTTATTTTAATTTCTGTTTGTTTCGGGTTTCATTTATTTATTGATACTGATTTGTGGTAGTTGTATGCTTGGTAGTTATTTGATTCTATTCTTGTTCATTTTTGGTTTAATGGAGTTCTTTACTTTTTTTTGAAAAAAACTTATTTTGTGGAAAAAGTTTAAAAAAAATTAATTTCTGTTCGTTTTATATTGACATAGTCTTTTTCACAGGAAAAGAAAATAATAGTTTAAATCTTTCAGGTTTAACTCTAAGAATTTATACTTTTGCCTGCTATTTATATGCTGGAGAAACTTTTTCAGAAATTTTTAGCAACATAAAGTCTTGAAAATCATGACACAAATAGTAGTGTTTAATTTAGCCATATATATCCTCTAGTTAACTTATAAATAATAGTTAATACCATTCCCTCTTTCATTATAATACTATTTATGCTCTTTCAGAGCCTGGATACACTGACGCTCTTTTGATTTAATAAAATTTTAAGAGCAGAAGTAGTAATAGAAGTAGCCCCAAAAATTTTAAGTTATTACCCTCAGTCGTTCTTGGTATATTCCTGAGATGTCTTATTTGCAACCAGCATACAAACAATGTTTTGATTTAATTTTTATGTAACATTTAGTTTTTAAGCATAATGGGCAAATTACATAACTGTGAGGGGTTGACCAACCCAATAACCCTAAAGATATAGTTACTAGACCATTAAGCTATGCTGAACAAAATGGCTGTCTTAAAATTTTGACTGGAAGTATCTGTAAAAATATGAGCTAAAGGGGAGGGCTGATTGCCCTCCAATCACTTTTGACTCTTAAGAGGGCACTAGAACTTTTAATTTTCAATCAAATTAGCTCCTTTAAAATATCAATGATACTACTAGTTATGATAGAGCATCGCTGCCTGTGTCCTTATATGCCCTGTAGCGCCCTTTTAATACCTGCATGCATATAGGTTTTTCGTTTAATTGAAACTCCTAAACCTTCCCTAAAAGTTTCAACCTAATGCCATTAGTGTCGTTATTTACAGTAACCGTAGAAGGCTAGAAGCAGGATTAAATACACACAGTGTCTTCTGGCTAGCTCAAATCCACAACTTATGAATTTATGAAGGTAAAATTTTCAGAGAATATTTTTGTTGTACGGATGACAACCTGCCGTTCCTATGCAGGTTGTCAACAGGGCATATCAGCAATATCATAGGAACAGTTTCGTGTGTGAAATTAAAACTTACAATGCTTGTTGTGGGGGATGTTGAACTAACCAAAAGACAATATTTGCATCATAATACTAATGTTTCTACTCCTACAACTACTGCTACTAATACTGTTACTGCTACTACTACTAATGCTGCTAAAACTAATGCTACTACTATTAACTGAACTCCTACTGCTACTACTATATTTACTGGTACTAATACTACAACTAATAAATCCAACGGTATTAAGGCGAAAATGTTGGGCAATATTGTAACTGTATTGAAATAAATCGAAACACACTATGCTAACTTGCGATATCAAAAAGACATGTAAGCAATGCTTCAGGACCGGTTGGTGCTGTTAAGTTGAAAATTTCCTCACGTGTTGACCAGGGTGTTTAAATAAAAGGTGCTATTTACATTCTGCTACTTCTGCTACTACAACCATTGTTACGCATAATTACTGAATCTTTCAACAATGCTGAAAAAATTGATGTCTCAAAACTTTGTTTGATATTTATTTGGGATATGATGGGCATGAAGGGGGAAGGGGTTTCTCAAATCACTTTGATTCTTAAGAAGGTCACTATAACTTCCAATTTAAAATCAGATGAGACCCATCTGAATTTCATACGACTACCCATTCCATAAAAACCTTATATGCCTACAGGGCATAACTTAAAGCCCTTGCCTCAGGGCTCTGGGGCTTGTGCCGACCCTGGAAACATTTTTGTATGTTCTTTGGACTATTTAAAACAAAATTACCATCGCACAATTTTAATCAGGTGCATTTGATGAAAAGAGGTGTGGTTGAGTGGGGGGGGGGTACTACTGACCTCCATCACTATTGACTCTTAAAAGGGAACTAGAACTTCCAATTTTAACCAAATGAGCCACCTCTAAAGCATATACAACCATCCCTTTCATAAGAACCTTAAAAGCCCCAGGGTTATAATTTACAACCCCCGCCCTCAGCCTCTGGTGGTTTGCATCAACCTCAAAAGCCTTGCTATACGATATTTGATCTATTTTGAATAAAAGGACTGTCTCAAAATATCTCTTGGATACATCTCAGGAAAACACGACGTGTTTTTGTGTGTGTGTGTGGGGGGGGGGGGTAGCTGCGCCCTGATCACTTTGACTCTTAAAAAGGGCACTAGAACTTATGATTACCAATCCAAAGAGTCCCCTCCAAAGCATGTACGACCACCCTTTTTATAAGAACCTTATATGCTCAAAGGGCATAATTTACAACCCTGTCCATGAGAGCTGTAGGGGGGGGTGTCTTCCTCACCGACATAATTTCCAAAACCTTCAACTACGACGACTAAAATTGTTATCTCCAAATTTTGATTGGAGGTGTTACGGAAAATGATGAGCGTGGACGGGGGGGGGAGCTGTTTATTCTCAAATCACTTAGACTGTTGAAAAGGGCACTATAACTTTCAATTTCAAATCAATAAGCCCCATCTGAGGTTTATACGACCGCAGTCCATTATAACCTTATATGCCCCCATAAAATAACTTACAAACCTATCCCCAAAGCGCTGGGGGCTTGTGTCATCCCTAGAGACATTATTGTATGATCTTTGGAATATTTTGAAAATAATCGCTATATCCTAATTTCAAGCAGATGTGTTTGGTGAAAGGAGGGGTTGTAAGGAAGGGGGACTAAATGCCCTCAATCCCTGTTGACGCTTAAAAAGGAATTAGAACTTCTAATTTTCAACCAATTGAGCCTCTTCTAAAGTTAAATAACCATCCCTTTCATAAAAACCTTAAATACCTCCTTGGCGTAACTTACAACCCTTGTCCCTAATCTTTGGGGTTGTTTCAACGCCAAAAGCCTGGTTATATGATATTTAGACTATTTTGAATAGAATGACTGTCTCAAAATTTCTATTAGATGCATTTCAGGACAATACGACGTGTGTGTGGGGGGGGGGGGAGGGTTAGCTACCCTCCGATCACTTTGACTCTTAAAAATAGCACTAGGGCGTTGCCCTCCGAAGTTTTTATGACCACGCTTTCTATAAAAACCTTATACTCCCCCAGGGCATAACTTACATCGCTTGCCCTGAGGGCTGCGGGGATTTGGTATCCTCAAAGACATAATACCTGGACCTTTCAAATACTTTGAACAAAATAGCTATCTCAAAATTTCGATTGGAAGTGTTTGGGGAAATGATGGGCGTGGGGGGGGGGTCTTTTGCCCTCTGATTGCTTTCAGCTAATAAAAAAAGCTACTAGTCCTCTTAATTTCTAATCGAATGAGCCCTTTTCGAAGCTTCTACGACAACACTTTCTATAAAAACCGTATATGCCCCAAGGAATGTATAACTTACAACCGTTTTCCTGAGGGCTAGGAGGGGGGGGTCATCCTCAAAGACATAATTTCCAGACCTTTCAACTACGTTGAACAAAATGGTTATATCAAAATGTTGATCAGAAGTGTTTTGGGGAAATGATGTTGGTGGGGGGGGGGGTGATTCTCCCTCCGATTACTTTCGACTATTGAAAAGGGCAATAGCCCTCTCAAGTTTGAATCCAATGAGCCCTTTTTGAAGTTTTTACGACAGCGATCTCTATAAAAACCTAGGGCATAACTTACAACCTTTGCCATGGGGGCTTTGGGGGATTTGTCATCCTCAAAGACATATTTGCGGACCTTTCAACGACGTTGAACAAAATGGCTATCTCAAAGATTTGATTGGATGTGTCTGGGGAAATGGTGGGCGTGAAAGGAGGGTTATTTGCCCTCCAATCACTTTCGACTGTTGAAAAGGGCACTAGCCCTTTCAATTTCCAATCGAATGATCCCTTCTTGAACTGTACGACAGTGCTTTCTGTAAAAACCTTATATGCCCCCAGGGCACAACTTAAAACTCTTGCTTTGAGGGCAGTGGGGGAGGGGGGTTGTCATCCTCAAAGACCTAATTTCCAGAACTTTTAACTACGTTGAAAAAAATGGCTATCTCAATATTTTGATTCGATGTGTTTGGTAATATCGTGGGCTTGAGAGGGGGGTTAGTTGCCCTTCAATTACTCTCGCCTATAAAAAGGGCACTAGTTCTTCAATTTTCAATCGAATGAGCTCTTTTTGAGGTTTCTACAATCACCCTTTCTATATAAACCTTAAATGCTCCCAGGGCATAACTTACAACCCTTGCCCTGAGGGCTCTGAGGGGGGGGGGCGGGGGTTGTCATCCTCAAAGATATAATTTCCGGACTTTTCAACTACTTTGTGCAAAATGGCTATCTCAAAATTTTGATTGAATGTTTTGGGGAATTGGTGGGCGTGGGAGGGGTGTTAGCTGCCTTCCAATCACTTTTTACTGTTAAAAAGGTCACTAGCCCTTTCAATTTCTAATCGAATGAGCGATTGGGCCAACATTCGCTCATTCGAATGGAAATATATATATATATATATATATATATATATATATATATATATATATATATATATATATATATATATATATATATATATATATATATATATATATTATTTATATATGTTTATATATGTTTATATATATAATTATGATATATATATATATATATATATATATATATAATATATATATATATATATATATAATATATATATATATATATATATATATATATATATATATATATATATATATATATATATATATATATATATATATATATATATATATATATATATATATATATATATATATATATATATTGAAATAACGCAGACTGGTTTCTTGTTGAGGCTCAGGAGCCCCATACGGCACCCTATGGGAGACAGGGGGCAAGATAGGTATAGCCGAACGGAAGTTATAACTTTGAGAAGAACACCCCTCTAATATGGACAAAGCGTCAAATTTTTCACAATTTGGGAATGTTTAACTCTAGAAATGGATATACCAACCAGAATTGCCAACTGCCGACGTCTCAAAACCACGCGCGTTGTGATCATTAGACATATTGCCCTTAAATTTTAAAATATATTCAAAATGAAGTTGTTTTTTTTATTCAAAATAAACATTGAGTTAGATAATAATTCTCGTTCTTTTATAGTTAAACGACAATTTGCATGTGTTAATTTTGATTGCTTGGACCTTTAACTGAACTATAATTGACTTCATAAAATATTTCTTTAAAGTTTTGTCTCTAATTTGTTGAAATGTGTTGAAAAGAATATTAGAAGTCCAAGTAACTAGTCTTGAACCATAGCTGGCTTTACTGTAGTCAAGTCAAGTACCGCACCGTAGCAGCAAAACAAAATTGGTTAACGCATTCTTAGTTGCACAAAATAATTCTTCTTCTTCCTCTATTAGATTTTCTCCTTCTTTCCTTTTTTTGAGCGCCATCCGAAACACATTCTTGGACACCTGGCGGGTAAGATAAGATTTTGATTTAAGAAAAAATGGCTATCACAAGCCGGGACGGGCCATTCGCACTTTGAAATGGTGCATAGGCCTAAAGTCTTTGCAGAATTTTATCAGTTTGAGAGTAGACTTTGGAAAGGTTTGTTTTGGTTGTTGCTTCTCCATCACCTTACTGCAAACTCACTTTTCCATTTCGAAGAAGAATGGTTGCGCTAAACAGCTTTGGAATTTTTTTGTTAAATTGTAATTTCTACTTTCACCGTTTCTACTTGTTAATTTGACTTAGAATTATTTCTTCTTAAATAGTTGGAAATGCTGGAAAGACGACTGGAGGAAAGCACAAGCAGATATAACAGAGGTCATACCGGCTAGCAGTTGTGTCTTTTGCACTCAAATATATTAATTTGAAGTTTTTTTATTTTTGTAGAACTTTTTCTATCGTCGTTTCGTAAAAGAGTGCAAAAAAGAGGGATTTTAGATAAAAATTGGCAAAAAGAGTGCAATTTCCGTCCGCTGAGGAAAAGATTGCAATGAGGTAAATAAGAATGTAAAGACTAAGAAAGGATGCAAGTTGGCAACCCTGATACTAACTGAATCAAACCCTGCAAATAGAAGTATAGACAGGGCGGAAGAGTGGAAGCCGGGTTAAGAAGGTTGCGTGAAGCTAAATAGATATAACCGTACGGCCATCATTAAAGAAGGTCAACCAACTAATTACGCAGGCAACCTGTTCAAACAGACAGTTGAAAAAGTGGAAGTTGAAAATGGAAAGTTGTCTGAGACAGTGTCCAATACTTCTCAAGTAAGGTTTCTCAAAAAATACATTGACTAATAATTGTCTTCTTTTTTTGGTCTTTGAATGGAACAAACGGCTAAACTATTCAAGCTAGAAACTTGGGAATTTTGTGCAATTAGTCTTTAAACCGTCTGGTTACGAATAGAATAACCTAGGTTATGTTTATTCAAAGATGAAAACTATTGCCGGATTGTCTACTGATATAAAATACATTCTTGTTTCTATTTTCTTCTTGTTTTTTAGAAAATATATTTCAAAAAATGCTTGCTTTTTCCGAGTAAAAAAAAAAACTCTTGAAAAAATTGGCCTCCAGTAACTAACAGAGGCAAACAAACTGATAACCTGAAATAATATTTGACCCGCTGGATATTTTTTACGATATAGAAATAAATAGAATATTTATTATATTTAAGTTGAAGACAGAGAGGGATGGTGTTGTTGAAGAAAGTGACCCAAGGGCCTTACTTTAAGCTCTACAAAAACACTGATTGATATTCTTACATGATCCTGGTTGTCAACAACACTTAACTTGCTGATCATCTCTAAAAGATGTATTTAATGTTTTCTAACTTTGGATTTTCTATTCCAATATTAGCTTCGTATTTATAATAGTTAAGTTAAAATATCCTTAAATATAGAATTTGGTGATAATCAGACATCATCTTTGAGATGTCAACTTAGTACCCTTGGCTCTGGAACTGTTCATTGTAATATCAGCCTTAGATTTCAAATCTATAAAGTCCAGAAGCACTTCAGTGCCAATTTTGGTGGAAATCAAGTACAATTTGTGAAATATGTACCAATCATGTTATGATTTGGGACTGGTTAAGGTCTCCACTGCGTCTTAAAATCTTTCTTCTATCCCTATCCCCAGAAAGGAGACCTACACTGGCGGGACACATTGTTTTTCTCAAGGCCATAACAATTTCAATGATCTAAGTAGTATGAAGATTGCAACTTAGAACGTTAGGACGTTGGAAGACAACTATTGTAATAATTATTTGACTGGCAAATTCGGACGTTTTTAGACTTGTTTGAAGTTTCAGAAACTCAACTCTCAGCTCTAGGTAACTGAACAATAGATGACATATCTTTTTATTCAGGTAGGATTTACCTGAAAATTCAGGAAATAAACTTTTTGTTCAGGGAAGATTCAGTAATTGAATTTTAGTTGCTTATTTTATGGCCAAAAAGTGCATGGTATCAGTCATAGTAGTATATGCCTCCGTGGCACCATCTGACAAAGACGTCAGATGGCTAGTGGCTAGTGACTTAGATGAATATTGCATAAAGTTACAAATAGACAAGATCCCATGTAGAAATATGATATTTTTATCAGGGAACTTTCCCAGGGTGGTACAAATAGGGATTTATGGTATCTTATTGCCGTAGAAAGGAAAATAGTAATGACAATAGACTTCCTATATATCAGGTACAAAAATCTAGTTATAACCAAAGCGGTGTTTTATAATAAAATGGTTCAGTAGAAGTACAGGGTAGCCAAAAGTTTTTTTCTGTTAAAGAGAATTGTTTTCATTGATGTTGAATCATAAAATCATAACATATTTCATATCAATGTGTATCCTTTGCTAATATTTATTTCTACTTTTTAGGAGCAAGGCGTTAAGATTTATATCCTGCTATATAAAGAAGTTGAATTTGCTATCGGGATCAATAGCTATTATAGTAAGCAGACTTTGGCGAGGTGTCATCCAAATATCAAGGTAACATTTTCTTAAACTATTTTTGTACTAGTGTTTTTTAGCTCTTTACCTAGTTTCATTACTATTTTTGTCCGTTCTCCGTTGAACATTGACCTCACTGTTCTGCACTGAAAAAGTGAAAATGCAGGATTTTGTAGAGCAGCGTTGTAACATTAATTTTTTCATATCATTACAAATGTCATTGACGGCGCAATTGAGCTAGATCGTGACGAGGTCCTAAAAAAATTACAAAGATTTTATCGCACAATCGTCACAATGGGCTGGTCCACATTCGCCATACCAAAAGTTAGCACGCATGTGTTGCTCAAACATCAAAGTCTATGTTGATAAATAAAAGTTCAAATAGGGATAACATCCTTTTAATAGACAGTGTTTCACAAACAGTGATAGAAATTCATAAAAAATACCAGATATTTCGGTCACATATGGTCACATATAATCACATATATTTGTGAATGTCTATCACTGTTTGTGAAACACTGTCTATTAAAGGGATTTTATCCCTATTTGAACTTTTATTTATGTTCATAGAAAAGCAGTGTGGTCTCCAAAATTATCGAAGTCTATGTTTGACGGTTTTTTACTTTGTTTTGTTTAACTGTAGTGAAGTCGCTTGTCATGAATGGTTACCACAAAGTCATGCAGTCAACGAGGAATTCTACGTGGATTTATTTAGACGTTTACGGGAAGATTTGTAACGGAAAGGCCTGAAATATGAACAAACAAGAAATGAATTTTGCGCAGATACACCGCACCCAGGCATTCGCTTATGCTGGTTTGCCAATTTGTGGCCAATAATGGAGCAGCCATTCATCTTCATCGTCCTCAATCTCCAGATATGGCTGCGGCAGATCTTGTTTCTGTTTACTACAACAAAATTCATCTTAAAAATTGAATTGAATTGAATTTGAATTGACTTACACTTTATTAAAAAAGACAATACATCGTTCAGTCAATTAACAAATAGCCATCCAAGAAGAAACTAAGGTCTGAGGACGGACAGGTAGTACAACAATCAATATCCATAAATTCAACTAAATAACTCTTAAAAAAGAAACAAAAACAAAAAACAAACAAAAAAAAAGAAAAAAAAAGAAAAAAGAAATAAATCTAACAATAATAAAAAAAAAGTAAATATCAAAGTCCAATCTTCCTCGTCAAAAGAATAATAAAAAAAAGGCCACACAAACTATGGTTAAGGCCCCATTTTTAAAGGTTGCAAGAAATTGAAGAGAAATAAATGGCTCACCTAAAAGATATCGCACCAAACGAATTCCAGGGAGTATATGAAAAGTTGAAAAACACTGGCACCAGTGCGTAACAAGGTCTTACTTCGACCTAGATAAGTATTTGTAAAGCTGTTAGTATTGTAATAAAGATTTAATTACTAAAATGATGTCTTTTTTTTAAACAGACTTGGTATGCTGCTATACTTCTATTCCTAGTTTTATCACTAAGTTGCACGCAGTCGTTTCATCTTCTTTGAGATTTTAAATTGGGTTGAGTCCCTTTGCAATAAAATTTTACTGATATCGAGCTTTGGCAAATGTTGGTATTTTAATGATATAGATTCAAACCTTTTTACAAGAAATGTTTATCTAATATCTACGACTAAAGAGTATGGGAAACCCGTAAGGGTCAAATCCTGTCATTAAATATGGGGAGAAAGAGGAAACAAAACTGTATTAATTTTATTGCAATTTCTGTTACCTTCATTAAAGGAGTTGGAAGTTTCAGAGAAAACCGAATGATCGAAGTTGTTAATGTTTATTTTTATAGATCAAACCTGAAATTAATTCGGCAAATAATCAATGCTCTCTTATTTTCAAAAACTTTTTCAACTTCAAATACAGTCTGCACAAATTAAAGGCTAGATTAGATAAATCTTGTCATGTTAAATAAGGCAGATTTTTAGTGCTTATCAATTACAATAGATGAAACCTGGATAATGCCTAAAACAAAAATGTGGTCAAACCTGTGGACTGCGAAAGGAAACTGGGCTCTAACAAAGCACAAATCGTTGGGAAAGTGGTGACGACTGGTTTTGGGATAGTCACGGGGTTATTTTAAATTGATTATCGTTGAAAAGGAAAAACCATTATAGAAACATACTACACGTTGGAGATACTACATACTACATGCTGGACAAGCTGAATGGGTCAGTTGTAGAGATGGTCACATGTACAGAAAATAAAGCTCTGTCTCACCAAGACCCATGCAGTAAAAGCTCAAAGCTCTGGTTGTCCTAGACGAATAATTAATAATACGTACCTCATGAAGGTGGAACAATTCTGAAAAATTTAAGAAACATCATCCATTTGGAACTTTTATCATGTCATCCTGGCTAATTACGAATTTTTCGTATAACTCTGAAATAATGCATGGATTTTTCGATGCATGTATCCACTGCACTGTCTTTCGGTAAGTAATGACCATACAGCCGTTCACCCCCTACCATTTTAAGATTTTAGATGGGTATTTGTTAGGTCTGCTGATAAATTCTTTATTCGTATTTGTCTTTCCGGCTTGTGCTTGTTACTACCATAACAATAGCTTAAGTTTGCTATTAAAGATACACAGTAGTGTGACTGGAATCGACTAGCTCATACATACTCGGAACGCACCGTCCCATTGGGCTTTTCTGAACTTTTCGGAGAACGTGATATTTGGCCAAGTACTTGCAAAACAAGTAGTGCTTTAAAAAAGTTTCTTGTCGTTCTTAAGGACATGTGACAGCCCCCTCATATACAGAATAATTTCTTTTCGTTTTAAAATTTAATGTTCCTTCTTGCTTTCAGTTGAAAAAACTTGTTTTTTATTTAATTTCTGATGGTTTTCAAATCATGCTGGAAATCCCCCCTCCCCTCTGTGGAAAATTTCCCCCAGAAAATCCCCCCCAATGTAAAGTTCCTCTCGCGGATGATTACCCCACGGGAAATTCTTCCCGCGGTAAATACCTCCCTCCAAAATAAGAATTCCCCAGACGATTCCCTTCTCGCTGAATATTTTCCTTGGCCAGTTCTTCCGGTTCATTCTCTCCACATTTTGAACTGAGCAGCCAAAGAGAAAGTAAGGCAAATAAAATGAATTTCGTATATGAATCCTTCCGAAAACTTTGATCATCACGGAAAATCCCCCCCCCCGTGGAAAATAGCCCCCCCCCCCCACAAAAAAAACTTCCCTATATTAACTGATAAAATACTATATTGTAAGGGTTATGGAGGGTCATGTCATTTCAAAAGGCATAGCTACTGGACCTTTCAATTATGCTGAAACAAATGGCTACCTCAAAGTTTTGATTGGATATCTTTGGGGAAAAGGTCACTTAAAAAGGGCCCTCGAACATAAATTTACGTTTGAATGGCCCTCTCCTCATCTTCTATGACCACTGGTTGAAGCGATCACCTCGGGGGGAAAAATAACAAACAAACAAGCATCCGTAATCTTTCTTCTGGCAAAAAATACAAAATTCGACGTTTTTGTAGATAAGAGCTATAAATCTCTACAGAAGAGTTCTCTGATGTGCTAAAAATGATGATGTGATTTTCATTAAGATCGATTGATGTTTTGGGAGTGTTTCCCCTCTTTTTCAAAAATCAAACAAAATTTTCTCGGATTCATAGCTTTTGATGAGTAACATCAAACTTGATGAATTTTACGTATTTGGAATCAGCATAAAAGCCAATTATTCTGATAGAATAATTTTTATAAAAATTCTTTTATTAGGGTTTTGGTTTTTATTGGGCCGACCCACTCCTTACTTACAGACCGTTACCATGAACTGTTTGGGCGCTTTTGGAGAAATTCGAATCAGTCCTTCCTTCCTCAAGATTAAACTGACTTTTTGTCTAAACCCCATTTATATTGATAAACATACTATTGTCATATTTATTACAACATAAATCTTCACAGATATTTGCTGATTTTGGCGGATTAAACTGAATTCAAGCTTATTTGTGCAAAATATTCATGACATCATTTTAGTGCTTCGGGTTATTTCATTCTGTTTCGCTGCTGTTATTGAAGGATTATAAAGATATGAATATTATATTTTTATGCTGTCATAAAAAGAATATTATCATAATCTTGGCATAAGTTGCTGGAGTCTTCTTTTCAAGCGTTGGAAACTACAAATGTAAATCCTTTGGGAATCATTGGTTTTCTTTTTCCAAGAAGGGAGATGCAAAATAGTGCTTAAGGATACATTGTTTAGAGAATGGTTTAAGGAAGAGTGTCACAGAAACCGAAAGTCGTTTCAGGCACTGACATTTGTTGTCATCAATCTCAGCTGAGACAATTGAAAAAGTCTTACTTTATGAAACATAAATGTAGAAAACAAGAAAAGAACAGAAATAAAAGAAATAAGCTGGAAAATGTATCGTTTTTAACGACTATAATCAATAACCAGTTGTTTAAGCCTTAATTGAAGGATTTACGGCGTTGTCAGTGTAAAAAAAGAAATCTTTTTTCACTATGTGAAAAAAGAAGAAGGTCAAAATAGAACATTCATGTTTTTATCGAAATTTAGAAACTCTGAACTATAACTGTAATCATTTGAAAAAAAAAACAAAAAACAACTCGTTAGGCCTATAAGACGCTGTAACAGCAATGATGGCCTCAATAAATTTGTTTTTGAACTACGTACGGTATTTCAGCAACTAGGAGAGGAAAATGTATGTTAGAAAAATGGTAATGATACGCAGGACTGTCGAAGAATCTGAGTTTTCTTTAAGACTTAACTCTTTGCTTTTACTAATTTCAGTTTGAGACAATTAAAAAAGGGGTGATAGTGAGAACACTTAAAAAGGACTGGTGTTTAACAACGACAACCATACATTATAATCATTACTTATAAATATAAATTCAGATTAGGAACAATTAACAGTTGCTTCAACAAAGAATAATTTTGATATCGAAAGTTTCATTTTTCCAACTATTTCTGCGAGCAGTAAAAGGCGACGAAATATAGTATAGATAAATGAAAAGTAATTAGGATATCTTTAATACCAAATTGAAAACTTTAAACCAAGTTAGAACAATCATTCTTAACTTTGGAATGGGGGAGGCTGTAACTATTAATCTTAATAGAAAATGCATATTTTCTTTTTGAATTCGGCCCGTGATACGATACGTGACGATACTGCAACTCTGAAAATGGCAGTTTTGTAGTAACATATGTATAAAATGAATCTTTATTTTTGTTCTGCTTCCTAATATGGAAAATCCATTGATTTTAAATACACCCATTAAAACTTATTTTGCCTAGTTTAGGATCTTGGCTAATCAGATCTTCTTTTCCTATGGGTTCAGGTATAAACCATAGAGTTATCATAAAGATAATTAAGCATTTATTGAGAATCATCTGATATGCACATTGGACCGTGATTTTTTTTTCATAAGGATATGGAATATAGCTGAGTAAAGTTGCAGAATACGCCAGAACTCTGGCTACCGTTTCTAGCTGTGGAGACCATTTTTGGACACTCGCTTTTGATCTACATTCTTCAAAATTTCCTAAACTTCGTTTTTAGTCTGAAAAATTCCAAACCTGGATCGACCGTCAGAAAATTTTGGAAAATTTACGGCTTATGACGTTATGAATAATAAAAATTTCCTAGCTAGAGAATTATGGCCAGGTAAGACTGTAGTCTTATATGTTAATGAAAACAGAAGTGCCTGTGATGACAGTCAATAAAGCTGGATCTGGATTGATTTTCAAACTTAGTTTGTTAGTATAACCAGTCAGAGATTGAACTTTATCATGGATGTTACTGTAGCCTTACTTGGGTATTATCCTTCGTTCAAACAGAACAAATTTTGGATGACTCTATGTTTTTTTTTCTAAATTCCAGCCTTTTAAAGACACACTCAATTGAACAATAAAGATAAAAGATTACAAAAACTCCAAAGAAGCATATTAATGATAAGTTAAGACCATACCTAACCATTGTGGTTTCCTAAAGTCCACCGTTCTCTTTTGTTTTGGGATTGCAGACATGCCCAATATTTATAGGATCTGGTTCTACTGCAGTAGGTACAAAATAAAGCTTGTGTCATACCTACTGCAACCTATCAGATTTTCAAATGACACTTAGTAGGGAAGCAGCAAATCTACGATAGCTGCAGTCGTTTCAGACTTGTGTTTGACACCATCATCGTCTGCGTGACAATGCTAGGTGGAGCTTATGAGAAGCTGCAGCCTATCAATGAACAGTCAAAGTCAGGTTTTTTTTTTTCTAGTTGCCGACTCTAATATGTGTATGAATTCTTTGAGAGTGAAAGGTCTCGCTGTCATACTCAACAGCTCTGTTTTAGGGTATTTGGAAATGCATACTCCGCAATTAGATGGATATAAAATGAAGTAGAATGATTGATATTTAAGAGGGTGCATATTATGTACGCAGAAGAACGCTATGCTTTTCCATGCTATTTTTTTCAAAAATATTAGCCTGCGAAAGGGATCTTATGAAGAAAGGACGTCAACAAACTCGCTACACAATTATTTTTGTTTTTTGTTTAGATTGTACCATAGATCTTTCTTTAGTTTCTTTAGTTGTGCTCACTTTTAATTTCATTGGAATTTTAATCTGATTTTTATATGGATTAATGGCAAACTTTTTCTTGTCAAAACTTTTCCTTGTTTAGAGTTCATCGCTTTATTTTGCAAAGTTGCTAAACATTGTTTCTCATATTTTCTGATGCCTTTGCTTTTTGAATGAGATTTTGAACAAGAAGTAATTTGGGACTGTGAGACTTGATTATTTCCAGGTTCTTTAATTAAGTTTTATCTGGGAAAGCAAGGATGTCAAATTTCCTTTTCTTTTTGGTAGGTGTATTTTTAAATAGCGCGTCTTTATAAATTAAGTCTCCTTAAAAATCTTTTTCTCATGGATGCAAGTTATGAATATTCCCTGTCACAGCGACTTTTTTCTTTGTATGCCTTGGGTAAAGTGGATCTGACAAGACAAGTATTGAGATAATAACCCTTAAGTATCGGTAGGAACCTTCCTACGTTAGTGTTGTCTCTGGCGGTCGCCGCTGAGAAAACTGAAGGAACTCATTTTTTTCAAACACAGACAATAGAACCCATTTTTCAACTCTTTTTGGGTGTACCCTTCAGGAAACAACCTAAAGGATAAAGAGCTTCCAGAGCCATTGGTGGCGCATAGGGCATTGACAACTATTGTTGTTTCAGTTGCCAGGTCTTTATTACAGGGACAAGCAGCAATTCTTTCACACAGTTTTGAGATAACATGGATTGAACCCCGGGCCCTGTATTGTCCAGCAGAGATCAATGCAGTGTGCGATCATGATTTACCCTAAAACAGACACTATATATATTTGAGTTTTGAGTCGATGTCAGTGTTCTTCTCTTATTTTTCAACGAGAGCCTTCTCATTGGTTACTATTGACTTAGTTTATCATTTCAAGAAAATGACACATTCACAAACAAATAAAGAGACTACCGAGGGAACTTACAGTTGTTTCTGATTGATAGCCTGTAACGCCGCTAATTTTTGACCTTTCAGATAGGTTTACCTCACAGAATTGATACCAAAAACACTTCGTTAAATTGACAAATCCAAAAGAGATGCTCATCTGTAAGATATAAGGGTTTGTAAATGTACTCAACTGGTAGTTTCTGCAACTCTGACTGCAACTTTTACGTAGACTAATTAATGCGTCCGACTCCAACTCTATGGTAACGAGTCAACCTCTTGTCACCGGTGTCCTCGGAGTGCTAAGATGTAAATTAGGACATGCCCTACAAATGAGTGGTCGAAGGCTTCCGAATGATGTCCTTTACTGGGATCCACCGGACACCCGTCAAAGAGGAAGGCCTGGAAACACGTTGCGGTTAAACTATCAGGCAGACCTGAACAGCATTAATACCTAAATCCAACCACAGTGAGAGGATGTCATACCTGCAGTACATTTGATTCCTTGATGTTCTTGGTGCCTCTGGTGACACAGCCAGACCTAAGAAGTAAGATAACATTTAAATAATGGGGGACTTGCATAATATACAGTCTTTGCCCCAAGGCTTTGGAAGGGGAGTTGTCTTTCCATCCTCAGAGGCATACATACTGGACCTATAAACTATTTTAACATAATAATTATCTCAAAATTTTGATACGATGGCTTAGAGGGTTAAGGGGGGAGGGTATCTGAAAATGAAGGGGGCTGGTTATATTCAATTTCGTATTAAAATTTTTAAAATGACACTAAAACTTTCAATTTCCAACGAATGAACGTCTTCCAAAGTTACTAAGACCATTCATTCCATAAGACCTGGTAAAAAAAAAGACCGTGTTGTTCTTCATTTTAGGCACTTAGCTAGTGTGCTGCCTTTGATGAGAATGAATTCTACTACTACTAAAAACTTACTGCAGCACCAAGCCGCCTGAGGCCAACACAGCTACGCACGCTCCTTCTCCATCGCATTCGATTCAAAGCGTCCGTCTTTAAACCCTCCCAAAAAGTTTCCATTACCCTTAAATTTTTCCTTACGACATCCTCCCACCCCATTCGGGGACGACCTGTTTTTAGTTTGGGCCCAGACGGATGGCTGACAAGAACAATCTTTGGCGATCTTTCATTTTAAGAACCTACCCTAGCCTTCTCATCCTTTCTTGCATTGTAGCCCTAGAAAGTGGGATTGAACCACATTTTTCGTACAGCTTACTGTTTGAGATACGGTCAGTCAGTCGAGTACCCAAAACAATCCGTAGGCTTCTCTGGAAAACATCTATCAAGTTCTCCTCCGTTTTTGGAGCGTCTGCACTTCAGTACCATACTTGACCATTATCATAACTGTAGCTTCTAATGTTCTAAACTTGGTTCGCAGACTTATCTTCCTGTTCTTCCATACTTTCGTTAACTGTGAAAAAACACCCTGAGCCTTGACTATTCTACTTTTAACATCTTCACTGCTCCCACCATCTTTACTAATAATACTACCAAGATAAGTCAAAGCTGCCCACTTGATCAATCTTTTCATTACCCAACGTAACATTTTCATCCTAACTTATTCCTAGCCTTAGTGACTTGGTCTACCTATCATTAATTTTCAAACCAATTCTAGCACCCTGAACTCGCAAAACCTCTAAAACTTCATTCATTTTGCTCACACTTTCATCTAGGATGCTTAAATCATCAGCATAATCCAAGTCCAGGAGACTTTTTCCTCCCGATTTGATCCCGTGGTCTCCCATTGCCTTTCCTTGAAGTTTAAAACAAACAGAAATTAAATAAATAATCAATGCAAACAAACATACAATAGATTTTAATGTAAATGAATAAATAAACCTTAAAATGACTAAAACTTAAGTTGAATATGCAAATCAAGTTTTAAACAAACAAAAATCACTACAAACAAGAGTTTGGGTATCGCCTCCTTCACTCACTGTAAAAGTCTAAAACCTGCTGCGTAATTCATTTATTCTTTAATAGTAATTTCTGGTCGTTTTGATTTTGAATTTTAACAGGTATTTGTATCTGATGAGCTTAAGTTTAAAATTGCCATTAATTTTATTTTAAAAACATATTTTTCGGAAAGTTTTTTTTTTAATAATTTTTATTCCTTGTTGATTTCAAAAAGGTTTCAAGTTTTTAAAAATTCCTTATTTAAAATCAAACTTAAAAATAAAATCAAATGTTCATTAAAGTATCAAAACTGGGATCAAAGGAACAATATCAAAGTGAAAAAATGGGTTTGTGTCAACCTCGGAGTTGTTAATATGTGATTTTTGAACTATTTTTAACAAAATGGCTATCTCAAAATTTTTATCGGATGGGTTTGGGGAAAAGAGCACGGGGGGGGGGATGGGGCTAATTACCCTTCGGTTTCTTTTGACTCTTTAAAAGTGAACTAGAACTTTTTATTTTCAATCAAATGAGCCCTCTCTGAAGTTTTTACGAGCATCCCTTCTATAAGAACCATATATACCCCCAGAGTATAACTTACAACACCTATCCCTTGGCCATGGGGGGTTATATTGACCCGTGAGTTTTAATATCTGATGTTTGAACTATTTTTAGCAAAAACGTCACCTCAAATTTTTATCGGATTGGTTTATCCATCCGATAAACCCAAAGACGTGGAGGGCGGGAGAGGCTAGTTGCCCACCGATCTTTTGTACTCTGAGAAAATGAACTAGAACTTTTAGTTTCCATTCAAATGAGCCCTCTGCGAAGTTTATACGAGCATCCCCTTCATAAGAACCATATACGGCCCCAGGACATAGCTTAGAGTACCTACCCCCGGATCCTGGGGGTTTGTGTCGACACTGGAGTTTTTGTTATCTGACCTTTGAACTATTTTTAAAAAATGGCTGTCTCAAAATTCGTATCGGGTTGGGTTTGGGAAAAAAGGGCGTGGGTGGGCTAGAGGCCCTCCGATCTCTTTCTACTCTTAAAAATTGAACTAGAACTTTCAATTTCAATTCAAATCAGCCCTCTATGAAGTTTATACGAGAATCCCTTCCATAAAAACCATATATGCCCCCAGGGCATAAATTGCAACGCCTGCCCCCGATCCCTGGTCCTTATCGGTTTTTTTTTATCTGACCTTTGCACTATTTTTAACAAAATGGCTATCTCAAACTTTTTCCTCGGATGCATTTGGGGGAAAAGGGGCATAGGGGGGGATAGTTGCCCTCTGAACTCTTTTAACTCTTAAAAACTGAACTAGAACTTTCAATTTCGGATCAAACGAGCCATCTCTGAAGTTTTTACGAACATCCTTTTTATAAGAACCATATACGCCCCCAGGACAGCACTTACAGCGCCTACCCCCCGGGCCCTGGGGGGGTTGTGTTGAAACCGGAGTTTTTGTTATCTAATTTTTTAACATTTAAAAAAATGGTTATCTAAAAATTTGTAGTGGATGGGTTTGGGGAAAAAAGAGCGTGGGGGGGGGCTAGTTGCCCTTCAATCTCTTGACTCTTAAAAAGTGAATTATGACTTTCAATTTGCAATCAAATGAGCCCTCTATGAAGTTTATACGAACATCCCTTTCATAATAACCATACATGCCTTTAGGGCATAACTTAGAACGCCTTCCCCCCGGCACTGGGGGGTTGTATTGACACTGGAGTTTTTCTTATCCGACCTTTGAACTACTTTTTTTTGTGTAAAAAAGTGTCTCAAAATTTTAATCAGATGGCGTTGGGAAAAGAAGGCGTGGGGGGGGGGGGGCTAGTTGCCCTCGGATCTCTTTTGATTATTAAAAAGTGAACTCGAACTTTCAATTTCCAGTCAACTGAGCCCTCTTTGAAGTTTATACGAGTATCCCTTTCATTAGAACCATATATGCCCCAGGGCATAACTTGTAATGCCTGCCCTCGGGCCATTGGGGGTAGTGTCGACACCTGAGTATTTGTTATCTGACTTTTGAACAATTTTTAACTTAATGGCTACCTCAAATTTTTTATCTGATGCATTCTGGAAAAAGGAGCGTGGGGGGATGCTAGTTGCCCTCCAATCTCTTTTGACTCTTAAAAACTGAACTAGAAGTTTCAATCTCCAATCAAATGAGTCCTCTCTGAAGTTTTTACGAGCATCCCTTCCATAAGAACCATATATTCCCACAGGGCATAACTTATAACACCTGTCCTCGGGCCCTGGGGGGCTGTGTCGACACCGGAGTTTCCGTCATATGGTCTTTGAACTATTTTTAAAAAATGGCTATCTCAAAGTTCTTATCCGACGGGTTTGAGAAAAAAGGGTGTGGAGGGGGGGGGGGCAAGGTGCCCTCCAATTTCTTTTGACTCTTAAAAAGTGAACTAGAACTTTCAATTTCCAATCAAATGAACCCTCTTTGAAATTTGTTCGAGCATCCATTCCTAAGAGCCATATATGCCCCCAGGGCATAACTTACAACGCCTGCTCCCGGGCCCTGGGGGTTGTGTCGACACTGGAGTTTTTGTTATATGATCTTTGAACTATTTTCGATAAAATTCAATATTTTGATATAGCTATCTCAAAATTTTCATCTGATGCATTTTGGAAAAAAAAGAGCGCGGGGGGCTGGTTACCCTCTGATATCTTTTGACGCTGAAAAGTGAACTAGAACTTTCAATTTCCAATCAAATGAGCCCTCTCTGAAGTTTATAAGAGCATTCCTTCCATAAGAACCATAAATGCCCCCAGGGTATAACTTATAATCCTTGCCCTGGAGACTGTGGGGGGAGTGTCCTGCTCAAAGATATAATTTCCAGAACTTTCAACTACGTTAAAAAAAATGTCTGTCTCACAATTTTGATTGGATGTGTATGGGGAAATGGTGGGCGTGGAAGGGGTGTTAGTTGCCTTCCAATCACTTTTGACTATTAAAAAAGGCACTAGCCATTTAAATTTCCAATTGAATGAGCCCTTTTTTAAGTTTCTACGACAATGCTTTCTGTAAAAAAAAAAAAACTTTATATACCTCCGGGGCATAAATTACAAACCTTGCCATAAGGGCTGTGGGGGGGGGGTGTCATCCTCAAAAACCAGAACTTTCAACTACGTTTAACGAAATGGCTATCTCAAAATTTTGATTGGATGTGTTTGGGGAAAAGTTGGGCGGGAGAGGGGGTTAGTTGCCCTCCAATCACTTTCGACCATTAAAAAGGGCACTAGCCCTTTGAATTTCCAATCGAAGGCGAATCAGTCCTTTTTAAAGTTTCTATGAAAAGCTTATATGCCCCAGGGCATAACTTACAACCCGTGCCCTGAGGGCTGTGGCGGCAGCGTCTTCCTCAAAAACATAATTTTATATCTGAAAATCAACTACGTAAAACAAATTTACTATCTCAAAATTTTTGATTGGATGTGTTTGGGGAAATGGTGGGCGTGGAACGGGCCTTAGTGGCCTTCCAATCACTTTTGACCCTTAAAAAGGGTACTAGAACTCTCGATTTCCAATCGAGTGAGTCCCCTTTGAAGTTTATACGACGACCACTTTCATATGAAGTGCCTCTGGGAAAAAATACATTAATAGATAAATAAATAGTAAAACATCGGAGCCGTATGGCCTTACTATAAGCAACGTTATAGCGTTGCCTCTGATTAATCTAAAAGGGAATATTTAGTCGATGCATCCTCTACCCTTCCTAAAACCACACTGTTCTTCTCTCAATACTTTATCTACGGAATCTCTAAGTTTAAAAGTTTCATCATACTAAGTAATTTACTTCCTACAGAAACCAGGTTAATGCCTCTATAATTACCGCACTCACTCTTATCACCTGTCTAATGGAGGGGTTTCATTAGAGTTTTCCCAAAATCACGGAACTTTCCCTTTTTCAAAAATCATATTCATGATCTTCTGTAACTTATCTCTAACCTCACAACCACCATATTAAAAAACCTATTTACCACACTATCAGCACCTGGGTTCTTTTAATTTTTCAATCCTTTTAGTACTGTTGCTAATTCTTCCTCAACAACATAAATCTTCCTTCACATCCTAAGGATCACACAGTTTTTCATTCTTCTCTATATCTTTTCCTGTAACTCTCATCACGGTTTAGCACATTTTCAAAATATTTCAGTCATCTCTCTTTAACTCTTTCCATCCCACTAATTGTGGCTTGTCCTTATCTTTGACTGGGACAAGTACAGATTGACCATTTCAATTTATTAACATCACAGTACAATACTATTTTACTATTATCCGTCTCGCTGCCTTTTTCAGATCTTCGGCAATTTTATTCATGGCCTCCATTTCATACCTCCTTACTTCACATTTTAATGCTTTCTCCAATTTTTTTTGCATTCTTCTCCTTTTCACGTGATCTATCACTCAAATAATTCTCGTACATGCCCCTCCTCCTCTGTGTTTAAAATACATCATTTTTACCAATATTTATAGCTGCGTTTCTTACTTTTCTAAGACATCATCAGCTAATTCAGAATTTTTTTCTGAAATTATTCCATCCATCTTATGCATTCTCATTTTTTGAACTCTCCAATTTAGAATCCGACTGCCCCTGGAAATTTTCTCTCAAATTCCCATTCTGGCGTCTATCAACGTCATAGCTTCCCGGAAGGTAGTTAACCTTTCTAAATTTCAGCTTTAAGTTCACCCTATAATCTACGAGATAGTGGATCTTTACTTTTAACATGAATAACAGCACTCCTCTGTACCCTAGTATCTTGTTTCGATCCTGCCAGTCTTCGGTTTACAATAATATAATCAATAAGGTTAGCTTTCTAACCATCATGTGAATACCATGTTAACTTATGGACCATTTTATGACCAAATGCTGTATTGTTTTATTTATCTAGCCTTGGATGCCATCTATCCCGATTTCTACCGGCCTGGCATTATAATCCCCTAATAAAAACACTATATATCTACCTAGGGCCCTGTCTATTTGTTCCTTTAGCTGTAAGTAAAATTAATCTGAGTCACTACTGTTTGCATCAGTCGGTTCTACAGAGCATATGCCACAATGACTGATACCCTGAACTTTTCAGTCATAAAATGAACGATAAGCATTCTATTCTTAATGCCTTCCCAGCATAAACAAGACTTGGCAGCTTCGCTATTCATTATAAGCCCTAATCCCTGCCCTTTTTCCTACTCATTTCATGAATCCTACCACTAATTCTTATCCAACTACTAATTGCATGAAAATGCTTTGTTGTTATTAATTATCGTAAATATGGTTTGTAAAAGAATTTCGAGTATTTCTGTTAAACTTGCGCATATATTTACGAAGCCTTAAGTATGACTAGATGAGGCTTCATATGTAAATATATGAGATATGTAAAAACATATATATTGTGTTTATTACTACATAACACGTAGATAGATACAAAAACGCTGTGACACTACTGCTGCTACTGTTCCTACTACTGTTACCGTTACTAAGGCTAAGGCCATAAGCTTGAAACTTTCAGGGAATGTTGAATTAAATCAAAACACACTATGTGCATGCAGGTCGTCAAAAAGGCTATCAGCTATATGTCGGAAACGGCCTTGGTTTAAATTAAATTAAAACTTTCATAGTATATTGAAGGGGATAAAATTCTAACCAAACGGTGTGCATACTATGCTGATTTTGAAACCATTTATTTGAATAATTAATTTAAAAAACTTTTTCCACAAAATAAGTTTTTCAAAAAGAAGTAAAGAACTCCATTATTTCCCAAATGAACAAAAATAGAATCAAGTAATCTACCAAGCATACACCTACCACAAATCAGTATCAATAAATAAATGAAACCCAAAACAAACAGAAATTAAAATAAATAACAGAGCAGAAATTCAAAACGAGCAGAAATTAATATGAGTAGGGTTCTAAACCCCTATGCTTTCTAAAAACCACAATATAATTTGTAACTTTACTGAACGAGATTCAAATGAATTGAATGAAAAAAAAGCGCATTGTCAGTTTCAAACAGATCGTACAGGAGCGACCCGGCTCAATAGTAACCAAAACTCTAAAAAACGAACTTTCGATACCAATGGATACGTGAAAAGAATCAAATTTTTATGCTGATTTCAAATATATAAGTTTCATCAAGTTTAGTCTTACCAATCGAAAGTTACGCGCCTGAGAAAATTGCCTTATTTTCGAAAAAGGGGGAAACACCCCCTACGAAGTCATAAAACCTAAATAAAAATCACACCATCATATTCAGCGTATGCGAGAACCCTACTGTAGAGGTTTCAAGCTCCTATCTGCAAAAAATGTATACAGACGTTGGGAGGATCTTTCCATGGAGGAAGTTTTAATAGGGAAAGGGACATTGCTGTGAAGGGGGTGCTGGATTTCCCAGCATTATTTAAAATGAACGAAACGAAAATAAAATAAAAAAAGAAATACAATGAAAGAAACGAATATAATGAAAAGGGGTGACAGCCTCTTTCATATACGGAACAATTTCCGTTCGTTTTAAGTTTTAATGTCGCTCCTTACTTTCAGTTAAAAAAACTTGTTTTTTTGTTTAATAATATACATATGCTGATATTATTCCTTAAAATATTAATTGATTTTTGATTTCTTAAAGTTATAAAAGGAAAACATTTAAAACAATTGTTTTTAGTAACGCACAAATTATATTCTGGCTTTTAGAAAGCATAGGGGTTTAGAACCCAACTCATGTTATTTTCTGCTTGTTTTGAGTTTGACTCTGTTATTTATTTTACTTTCTGTTTGTTTTGGGTTTCATTTATTTATTGATACTGATTTGTGGTAGTTGTATGCATGGTAGATTATTTAATTCGATAGTTGTTCATTTTGGGTTTAATGGAGTTCTTTACTTTTTTTGAAAAACTTATTTGGGGAAAACTTTTTTTTAATTAATTTCTGCTCGTTTTACATTGACGTAGTCTTTTTCAGGGAAAAACACTGAACCTCTTCTAAAGCTAAACAATCATTCCTTCCATAAAAACCTTAAATACCCTCTGGGCATAACTTACGACCCTTGTCCCTAATCCCTGGGGTTTGTTTCAACTTCAAAATCCTTGATATATGATATTAAGGCTATATTGAATAGAATGACTATCTCAAAATTTCTGTTAGAAACATTTCGGGACAATACGAAGTTTGTGTGTGTGTGTGTGGGGGGGGGGGGGTTAGCGTCCCTACGATCATTTCGACTCTTAAAAATAGCACTAGAGCGTCTGATTACCAATCCATTGATTCCCCTTCGAAGTTTATATGACCATGCTTTCTATGAAAATCTTATATGCCCCCAGGGCATAACTTACAACCCTTGCCCTGAGGACTTGGGGGGATTTGTTATCTTCAAATACATAATTTCCATGATTTCAAATAAATAAGTTTCATCAGGGGTGATCATATCAACCCTGTGGTCTTACAATATCGTGGGAGTGCTCATTCAAATGGAAATTAAAAGTTCTAGTGCCCTTATTAAGTGACCAAAAAATGGAGGGCAACTAGGCCCCCTCCCACGCTCATAAAACACTGAACCTCTTGTAAAGCTAAACAATCATTCCTTCCATAAAAATCTTAAATACCCTCTGGGCATAACTTACGACCCTTGTCCCTAATCCCTGGGATTTGTTTCAACTCCAAAATCCTTGTTATATGATATTAAGGCTATTTTGAATAGAATGACTATCTCAAAATTTCTATTAGATGTATTTCGGGACAATACGACGTTTGTGTTTGTGTGTATGGGAGGGGGGGGGGGTTTGCGTCCCTACGATCATTTCGACTCTTAAAAAGAGCACTAGAGCGTCTGATTACCAATCCATTGATTCCCCTTCGAAGTTTATATGACCATGCTTTCTATGAAAATCTTATATGCCCCCAGGGCATAACTTACAACCCTTGCCCTGAGGGCTGGGGGGATTTGTTATCCTCAAAGACATAAGTTCAAGACCTGTCAACTACGTTGAAGAAAGTGACCACATCAAAATTGTCGGTCGCAAATGTTTGGGGAAATGATGGGCGTGGGGGGGGGGGCGTGATTCTCCCTGTGGTTACTTTTGACAATTAAAAAGGGCAATAGTCCTCTGAATTTCCAATCGAATGAGCCCTTTTTGAAGTTTTTACGACAACACTTTCTGTAAAAAAAACCTTATATGCCCCCAGGGCATAACTTACAACCTTAGCCTTGAGGGATGTGGGGGGGGGTGTCATACTCAAAGACATAATTTCCAGACCCTTCAACTACTTTCATCAAAATGGCTATTTTGAATAGAATGGCTGTCTCAAAATTTCTATTAGATACATTTCGGGACAATACGACGTTTGTGTGTGTGTGTGTGTGTGTGTGTGTGTGTGTGTGGAGGGAGGGGGGGGGTTGCGTCCCTACGATCACTTTGACTCTTAAAAAGAGCACTAGAGCGTCTGATAATCAATCCATTGAGTCCCCTTCGAAGTTTATATGACCATGCTTTCAATAAAAACCTTATATGCCCCCAGGACATAACTTACAACCCTTGCCCTGAGAGCTGGGGGGAGTTTTTATCCTCAAAGACATAATATCCAGACCTTTCAACTACGTTGAACAAAATGACCATATCAAAATGTTGATCGGGAATGTCTGGAGAAATGATTGGCGTGGGGGGGGGGTTCTCCCTTCGATTACTTTTCGATTATTAAAAAAGGCAATAGTCCTCTGAATTTCCAATGGAATGGGCCCTTTTTGAAGTTTTTACAACAACGCTTTCTATAAAAAAAACATTATATGCCCCCAGGACATAACTTACAACCTTAGCTCTGAGGGCTATAGGGGGGGGTTGACATACTCAAAGACATAATTTAAAGACCATTCAACTATTTTCATCAAAATGGCTATGTCAAAATATTGCTCAGAAGTGTTTGGGGAAATTATGGGCGCGGGGGGGGGTCATTCGTCCTCCGATTGCTTTTGACTATTAATAAGGGCACTAGCCCTCTCAATTCCCAATTGAATGAGCCCTTTTTGAAGTTTCTACGACAATGCTTTATATTAAAAACCTCATATGCTCCCCGGGAATAACTTACAACCTTTCCCTGGGGGTTGTGGGGGGTTTGTCATCCTTAGAGACACAATATCCAGACCTATCAACTACGTTGAACCAAATGGCTATCTCAAGTTTTGATTGAATGTGTTCGGGGAAATGGTGGGCGTCAGTTGCTCTTCAATCGCTTTTGACTATTAAAAAGGGGACTAGCCCTTTCAATTTCCAATCGAATGAGCCCTTTTTGAAGTTTCTACAACAACGCATTCTATAAAACCTTATGCGCCCCTATTGCATTGCTTACAACCCTTATCCTGAGGGCTGTGAGGGGGGGGGGGTGTCATCCTCAAAGACCTAATTTCCAGAACTTTCAACTACATTGAAGAAATGGTTATCTCAAAATTTTGATTCGATGTGTTTGGGGAAATGGTCGGCGTGAGAGGGGGGTTAGTTGGCCTCCAATCACTTTCTACTATAAAAAAGGACACTAGCTCTTTCAATTTCCAATCGAATGAGCCCTTTTTGAATTTTTTACGGCAACCCTTTCTATAAAAAAAACCTTATATACCCCCGGGCATAATTTACATCCCTTACCCTGAGGACTTCAGGGGGGGGGGGGTGTCATCCTAAAAAACCTAATTTCCAGAAGTTTGAACTGCGTTGAACAAAATGGCGATCTCAAAATTTTTATTGCATGTGTTTGGGGAAATGGCGGATGTGAAAGGGGGCTAGTAGTCCCCCCATAACTTTTGACTTTTAAAAATGGCACTAGACCTTTCAATTTCCAATTAAATGAGCCCTTTTTGAAGTTTCTACGATAACAGTATATATGAAAACCTTACCTTCCCCCAGGGCATAACTTACAACCCTTGCCCTGAGGGGTGTGGGGAGTTTGTCATCATCAAAGACATAATTTCCAGAACTTTCAATTACGTTGAACAAAATTGCAATCTCAAAATTTTGATTGGATGTGTTTGGGGAAATGGGGGGGGTGAGAGGGGGGGGGGTAGCTGCCCTCCATTTACTTTCGACTGTTAAAAAGGGCACTACCCCTTTCAATTTCCAATCGAATGAGCCCTTTTTGAAGTTTCTACGACAACGATTTCTATAAAAACCTTATATGCCCCCAGGGCATAACTTATAACCCTTGCCCTGAGGGGTGTGGAGGTTTGTCATCCTCAAAGACATAATTTCCAGAACTTTCAGCTACGTTAAACAAAATGGCTATCTCAAAATTTTGATTTGATGTGTTTGGGGAAATGGTTGGCGTTGGAGGGGGGCTAGTTGCTCCCCAATCACTTTCGACTATTAAAAAGGGCACTAGCCCTTTCAATTTCCTATCAAATGAGCCCTTTTTGAAGTTTCTAGGAAAACGCTTTCTATAAAATCTTATATGTCTCCAGGGCATAACTTACAACCCTTGTCCTGAGGGCTCTGATGGGGTCATCATCCTCAAAGACCTAATTGCCGGAACTTTCAACTACGTTGAACAAAATGTCGATTTCGAAATTATGATTGGATATGATTGGGGAAATGGTGGGCGTGAGAAGGGGGTTAGTTGCCCTCCAATCACTTTAGACTATTAAAAAAGCCACTAGCCCTTTGAATTTCCAATCGAATGAGCCCTTTTTGAAGTTTCTTCGACAACGCTTTGTATAAAAACCTTAAATGCCCCCATGGCATAACTTACAACCCTTGCCCGAAAGTTTGTGGGGGGGGGTTGTCATCCTCAAAGACCTAATTTCCAGATCTTTAAACTACGTTGAAGCAAATGGCTATCTTGAAATTTTGATTGGATGTGCTTGGGGAAATGGTGGGCGTGGAAGGGGTGTTAGTTGCCTTCCAATCACTTTTGGCTATTACTCGTAAAAAGGGAACTAGCCCTTCCAATTTCCAATCGAACGAGCCCTTTTCGAATTTTCTACAACAACTCCTTCGATACGAAGTGCCCTGGTCTAAAAGAAACAAAGAAAAAAATAAAACATTGTGCCAACATCGTTCTTTAATCCGAATAAAATCGGATTATTATGATGTTCCGCGTACAAATCCATCTATTATTATGTAGTACAGTTATTATCAAAGCTGGTTTGCATAATTTTGTCCGCATATAAATAGCAAGCCAAAATTCTGATTCAGAAAATTCTGAGTAGGAAAACCGTAAACAAGTTTTACACATATTTTTTATATTATCCAATGGAAAAAAATACGTAAATTATAAACGAACAGAAACTAATTTAAAAAGAAATTCTACAAAACATTTTTTCAAAGAAAAGTAAAGAGCTGTATTAAGTCTAAGGCGAGCAGAAATAGACAAATAGTAATTCGAGTGTAAAACGGACATAGGCCTAAATAAGGGATGCCTATAATGTGCAGAAACTACAGCGAACGGATGTAGAGCTAACAACCCCTTGGCCTTATAATGAATGAAATAAAAAAAACAAGTTTTGTTTTAACTGAAATTAAGAAACGACGTTAAAACTTAAAACGAACAGAAATTATTCCGTATATGAAATGGGCTGTCCCCTCCTCAATGCCTCGCTCTTTACGCTGAAGTTTGACTCTGTCTCACAACATTATTTTCTAAAACAATAAAAAACTTTAGCGTAAAGAGCGAGGCGTTGAGGAGGGGACAGCCCCTTTCATATACAGAATAATTTCTGTTCGTTTTATGTTTTAACGTCGTTCCTTACTTTCAGTTAAAAAAAACTGGTTTTTTTTTATTTCATTTGTGAACGTTTTTTAATTAATGCAGGTTTTGATTTTGGCTCGCCGCGCATGAATAATTAAATCGAAATTTGCATATTAATTTTACTTTTATTCGGTTAAATGGCTTTCTCGAAACTTGTTGAATTTTATTTACGAACGTTTTTATTAGTAATAAATATACGTAACTTACGAATTAACTTACGTAACGAACTTATTTATTCGTATATTTTATTACGTATATTAGGGGGTTTGTCCCCTAGTCAATACGTCGCTCTTACGCTAAAGTTCGAATTTTGTTCCAATTCTTTAAAAATGACCCCTTAATCACAAAGGCCGTTAATTAGAATAAATAGCTCTTATGAAAGTACTAAAAAATCTTTGGCTTAAAGAGCGAGGCATTGACTAGAATGTGAACCCAATCATATAGCTAATATTTTTTTGTTCGTTTTAAGTTTTGATGTTGCTCCTTACTTTCAGTTAAAAAACTTGTTTTTTATATTTAATTTCTGATTTTTTTTAAATAATGATGGGAAATCCGGCGCCCCCTTCATAGCAATGTCCCTTCCCCCTTGAAAACTTCATGAAAAGATCCTCCCATATAAAGTTCGAAACATGAATTGTTTTCATCAAAGCGCAAATAACGTTCTGGTCTTTACGCAGGGGTTAGCACTACTCCTGTCTGCTGTAGTTTCTGATCGTTTTAAGTTTAACTTGATTATTTACTGTAATCTTTCTTCATTTTGGGTTTCATTTATTTATTTATAGTGACTTATGTCTTATTTACGCCTGAATTACTATTTGACTGTATTTCCACTTGTCTTAAATTTAATATAGCTCTTTATCTTCCTTTGAAAATCATATTCTGTCAAATTTGTTTTTAACTAATCATACAAAAGAGCCAATCATTTTTAGCTTTGCTTTTACTGCCTCAAAAATGTTGCATATAAATTGCAATCAAGTACAACAACGGGTAAAATCTCAGGTTAAGGAATAATGTGGATGGCTCCTTTGCGATAATTGACGTTGAGAAAATAAGCCAATGTTATTTAAGCCCACTTAAGACACGGAAATATTAGCCAGTATTCTTTTTTTTTCTTGGGTGTTAATTTTAAAACGTAGTTTCCCCTTTTTTTTGTTTACATGAATGTGTCCAAAATCTTTTTCGCTCTCAAGTATGAAAATGGGAAATCCAACACATCCATCATCTTAATATGTCATTTTCTATTGTTGGGAAAAAGTCATTTTTGGCAAGCAGTATAACTTAAAGCTGGTCTACCAAGGAAACTTGACGCAATAGCAACTCTATTAATTCTGATTTTGGAATTAGTCATTACTTATTGATATTAATTTCTTCCGATGGTAGAAGTTACGATCAATTACGGAAAAATTGAAAATACACCAAAGCCAAATTGAAAAACGTGATTTGAAGGGAATCTTATCCAGTTCTTATTTTCATGTGGCCAAACTGAGTTCAACCGTAGCCAACTTGAAGAAAGAAGTGAAAAAGATGCAACAAGTAGAAAGTATATCAGCAAAAAACTTTTTCAATCCGAGCAAAGGGTGATTGATTCTAAAAAGGTAGATAATATCCCGAAACTGACTGCTGAAAGTGAACTGAATTTCAACATCAGGATTGGCATTATCATTGCTTCGTGATTCGCCAGCAACAGAAGTGAACAAGTAGATTTCGGACATAGAACGTCTCAAGAACGATATGAGCAAGGAAAAACAAAATGAAGCCCCAGAAAAAGAGAATTCTGATGAAGCCAAGAAAAAAAAACGGTGGAAACTCAAATTTGAATAAAAAGAAATTGAACTGTACCAATGACCACAATTTGTACGGGAATTCCAACAAAAATGAGGCTCAAAAAGAAGTTTTACATTTAAGCCAGAATAAAATTGAGTCAACGGGTGAGAATAGTTTGAGCCAGAATCAAGAAACACCTACAGATAATTAGTTGCAGCGTAGTACAAAGCTGAGCTCAAGTAAAGAGCCTTCTTCTATTGGTGAACAGGATGAGAGTGGCAGCTCCTGAAATTCGAAAAATCGAAGAAGAAATGTTTCAGCAAAAACTCGGCAAAATTCTGTCCAAGGCTCGTCATCTGATAGTTGGTGGAGGCGTGGTTCAAAACCTAGCTCAGACAAAGATCCTCATTCCAATGATATGAAAGGTGCCGGAGCCAACGCTTCAGCTGCAGAAAACTATGTAAAAATAGATGCTGTAACAGAAAAATACAGTTTAATGGAAAAATCAATCGTCGACAACCGAGACGAAGTCACAGTTACCAATGTGTATGTGCCACCGTGCAGAAGAGGTGCGAACTACAAAAATGAAGAGCCATATACCGGTCCCAAAGCTGTGTAATTAGGCAGCCAAGAGGGCCGGATGGAACCAAAGGTTTTAAAAAAGAGTATTTTCAAAACTTCCACGAAACACGTGATGGCATTGATGACAGGAGCACATCTCCAGGGTGGAATCCTGTCGGATGAATTAGTTCAAATTAAATTTTCTTTTATTTTATATCTGTTAATGTGTATTTAATAAATGTATAAAGAACCCAAATGTTGTAACTTATACAAATAATGATTGGTAGAAAAAGAGAGACTCATAAGAGTTAGAAGGTCAGATGTCAGATGCTTGAAAGAAGCAAGCTTCTCCGCAAAACTAAATTCAGTTCGTTCGTGCCTAGGATGAGCCCCTTGGAAGTGGTGGAACTACACGAAAATTCAGGATAGGGCACAAAATATTCAAAATCAAGGGATGGGTAACTTAATTGTTTTTTTTCAAGTTTTTCGGTGAAAAAACCCAAGAAAAACATTTTTTAATGAAAATACCGAATAATACAAAATATATATTTTTGTCTTTGATTTCTGGGAAATAATTTCCTGTAGTGGAAATTATTACATAATTATCTTTATTTCTGTTAGGAGACAGCGACTCATCAGATAGAGCGAGTATACTAATCCGCATTGAGGGGGTGGGGGGGGGTAGACTATGACGAAACTGAAAGGGCTGGTGTCCTTTTTAATTGTCAAAAATGATTGGACGGCAACCAGTCCCCCCCCCACGCCCATCATTTCCCCAAACACATCCAATCAAAAGTTTTAGATACCCATTTTGTCCAACGTAGTTGAAAGTTCTGGAAATGATGTCTTTGAGGATGACAACCTCCCCACAGTCCTCAGGGCAAGCGTTGTAAGTTATGTCCTGGGGACCTATAAGGTTTTCATTGAAATGGGGTAGTATTAACTTCAGAGGGGGGTTCATTGAATTTGAAATCAGAAGTTCTGGTGCCCTTTCTTGAGTCAAAGTGATCGAAGGGCAACTAGCCCCCCCTCCTCAGGTCCTATTTTCCCCTAATGCATCCGATAGAAATTTGAGATAGCAATTTGTTCAGAAAATAGTCGAAAGATCACATAACAAGTTCAGGGTTGACGCAACCCTTCAGAGTCTGGGGTCAAGGGTTGTAGGTTATGCCACGGGGGCATTTAAGGTTTTTATGGAAGGGGTGGTCGTTTGAACTTTAGAGGAGGCTCATTTGAATGAAAATGTAAAATTCTATTTCCCTTTTAAGAGTCAAAAGGGATGGAGGGCAACAGCCCCCCCCCCTACCTTCCTGACACCTCTTTTCCCTAACCGTATCCGATCGAAATTGTGAGATAGTAATTCTGTCCGCAATAGTCCAAAGAGCATATAACAATGCCTTGTAGGGTGGACACAACCCATCAGAGCCCATGGACAAGGGTTGTAAGTTAAGCCCCGGGGCATACAAGATTTTATGGGACGGGTGGTCGAATATAAATGCGTCAAATTCAAAACGAGCAAAAATTAACATGAGCAAGGCTGACAACCCCCATGCCTTCTCAAGACCAGAATATAATTTGCACTTTGCTGAAAACAAAATATATTTTGAATGTTTTCAATTTTTTACTCTAATAGATAAAAAGTTATTAAAACTTTAAGGAATAAATATAAGTATATGTATATTAAACAATGGGCGCCCATATGCTGAATTTCAGGGCGGGGGGCTTACCTGATCTAATTGGCGCTTTTAATGCTATATAATAGAAATTTCAAAACAAAATATAAAAATAAGGCAGCATCATTCAGCCAGGAAGGCTCTCGGAGAGATAGAGAGTTTTGGCACTAAAATGTACTCTTTTAGGCACCTCCTCCCGCCTTAAAAATGACCAAACACCCCCTTTGTAATAGCTGATGTGCAATTATGCATCACTAAACATGATTTTATGGAAAATCAGGTGAGTCAACTTAATAAAATAAAGTATTAAGATAAATATCCATATTAACCATTCGTGTTGTATAGACTCCCCGTATTTTCATGAATGAATGCGCCACCATGGTACATTAATTTCTCTTCAACTGAGAAGCTCAATATATAGTTTTTTGACACTTTTATATTGACTGGTTGTCTCAGGATTTTTAATCGATAGCAACTTGGCCCTCTGTGAAGTAAAATAGTAATTTTTGACACAAAACGGTAAAAACGTCACTTTCCCGTGGCACGATCTTTTTGGTCACTTAGAAAGGGCACTAGGATTTCTAATTTGCGTTCGCATGAGCTGTCTCTAGATTTTCTAAGAACATGGGCTCTGTACGATCACCCCTGGAAAAAAACAAATAAGCACGCATCCGCGAGCTCGCCTTGGAAAAAGCGCAAAATCCATATTTTTGTTCATAGGAGCTCAAACACCTACAGTGAGAAATGTCGATATGCTGAGTCGAATCGTTTAACACTTATTAATATTGATTTCATTTTTGGGGGTGTTTCCTCCCTTTTTCGAAAATCAGGTGAATTCTCTCAGGCTCGTAGCGTTTGATTGGCAGCGTCAAACTTCGTGAATTTTATATATTTGAAACCAGTATAAAAATTCAATTCCTTTGGTGCATTAATTTTTACAAAATACCGTTTTTCTATAGTTTCGGTTACTATTGACTCGTGTCGTTCCTTACTTACATTTTCTTTTCACAATCTGTTTACGAATAGTTACAATAAAATTACAACTCTAGCCAATGGAGAACAGGGCTCGATGCGTAAGCTTAATACATAAAGGCAAAAAAAGAAAAAGTGAGAGGAGAGAAAAATACAAGAGGCTATCCCAGCGTAATTACGATTCAATTCAATTCAATTTTATTTGAATAAAAACATAACACAAACATCAATAACAGTAAAGATCCTAGAAGATAACTTGTTAAGGACCAAAAAAAGAAAAAAAAATTAAAGTAACACTGAGAAAAAAAAATATAGAAGAATAAAACATATCAATCAAGATATGTTGATATAATATCAAGTTTTGTTACATTTTTATACAACTTGCAAAAACTTGTGGCAAGTTCAACACTGGAGTTTTGTTCCATTGAATAATAGATTTGTAAATGGGAGATTGCTGGGCAGCACTTGAAACACATTCAGGAATTTTAAAGGCTCTATTGGATGAACGGAGACAGTGGGCTTCCGAATTATTAATATTATAATAGGTTAGTAGTTGAGGCGGAAGATTATTGGGGAAAGCAGAGTAAGCAAGCGATAAGTTTAGTTTTTGTATGATTTGATCAAGTGGAGCTATTCCAAAATCTGAATACAAATCACGAGTTGGATATAGACTGAGAAGCTAAAAAACTGCCTTAATGGCGCGGTTTTGGGCAAATTTGAGTTTTTTAGTAAAGGACGGTTTTGTATTTTCTCAAACTGATCCGCAATAAGAAAGGTAAAAAATAAAGGAATAATAGAGGGTAACTAGGATGTCAGGAGGAAGAAAATAATTCACACGGTTAATCACAGCTACTTGTCTCAAAATTATTGCTGTTATGTAAGAAATATGATTAGAGAATGACAAGCATGAGCCAATAAATACACCAAGAAACTTGGCAGCCTCCACTTGTGGGAGGATGTCAGAAGAGTTCCTGATATCAAGAGCAGGTTGAATAACGTTTTTGTTGTAGGGGGCTCTGAATAATACTATTTGACTGTTTTCGCTATTAATGGTCATGTTATTCATAAGGCACCACGCCTGGACTCTGTTCAGAAGGACTTGGGCAGACGTTATTGCCAATGGTAGATTGGTGCCAGTGATGAAGAAGTTGCTGTCATCAGCAAATAATACAGGATACACTGAAGGGCCCAGGTCTATAACAAGCTCATTGATGTATAGGAGAATTAAAATAGGGCCTAGAACGGAGCCTTGCGGGACACCCCTCCGAACAGGTAAGGGCTGAGAGTATACTCCACCCAGGCTCACACTCTGTACCCTTCCAGAAAGATAAGAATCAAACCAAGAGAGGGGAACACCACGAATACCATAACTATTTAATTTACTTATTAAAATACTATGATCGACTATGTCAAAGGCCTTAGAAAAATCCAAAAATAAGCCCAATACAGTTTTTTAAGGTCGAGTTGTGAGCGTATGAACTGTGTGGCGTCAATTAGAGCATGAGAGGTTGAGAATTTCGGCCTAAAGCCATATTGGTGAGGGAAAATCAATGATACGGAGTGCTGACTGCCAAACAGAAAGGGAGACAGACGTCTGAAGATGATTCTCTCGAGCACTTTCGATATAACAGGAAGAATTGAGATTGGACGATAATTACCTATCTCAGCTGGATTGCCCTTTTTAAGAGCTGGAATAACTATGGCTGACTTTAGTAAATCAGGGAAAACTCCGTGGGTTAAAGATAGGTTGGCAATATGCTTGATGGGCTCGTAAACAAAAGGAGAAATGGTCTTCAGGGGCTTATGACTTAATCCAATACAGTCAGGAGTAAAACTATTAGGGAGAGAACCGATGATTTGAAGTACCTCATTGCTATCAGTCGGGCAATAAAACATGGATCTAAAATTGAGGCAAGGGATTACAGCCTGTGAGAAGGGGCGAGAGTCAGTATGAGGAACATTAGAAAAATATTTATTAACTGCATCAGGTACACGTAAGGGATCAATTAATCTACCATTTGTGTCTTTAAGGCGAATAGGTATAGACTTTGATTTTCTATTTTTTGAAAGTATATCATTAATGGTGGACCAAATCTTTTTCAGGTTTCCTTTGCAATTGATAATTTTTGTATAATAATAATAATTTTTCTTCGCTTCACGGATGAGTTCAGTGTATAAGTTTTTATAATGTTTATAATTAGATAGGTCAATATCACTACTGGTCTTACAGGCTAACTTATATAATTTTTTTTTACGATATGAGGAGACAATGAGGCTATGTGACATCCAGGGGCATATAGGGATATTTTTCCGTTAGTTTTACGAATAGGAAAAGTTGAATGGATAATTTCACTTAGCCTTTTTGCAAAACTATTTGTGGAAAAATTTACCTCTTGACAATTTAAGACATCGGACCAGTCAGTGGTTCTTAGGCAATCGATAAAATGGTCATGAATCGATAAACGATCAATTTGAAATTAAGACTATTTACATAATTTTAAGTCCCCATATCCTGACTGGGAAGTATCTTCAAAATATTTTTTTTTCATTGACGAACGGCTCTTTGTAATTATATCAGCCAGATTAAATTTATTTGCATCGGATGGATCTGGTACCTTGGTAAAAACCTTACCCTCCCGAATCTAAATTGAGGAAGAAAAATCTTCTAAAAGCGAACATGGATAGAAGAAACAGGGGTCCCAGCAATAGCTAAATCACGATAATAGTTTCTTGGAGATTGAATGCCATACTAGTATACATCATTGCTGCTTGTAATTCTTGTAGTTGTTTGAGATTAAGAATATTGAAAAGTAAAACGAGGGTTTGGGTTTCCGATATATTTACTTGAATCGTCGTTGATGTTCCGGTAAGGTTTTAGCTAGATTTTTTCCACCGAGTTGTGACTATTCATTTTCATTTCTATGAGATTTGCACCCATTGATTAATATTCTAGAAAATGCGAGGTATGCGAGTTTTGAATTTTCGTAATTGAAAATATTTATTGTTTTTGCCTTGAGGGTATAGAAACTCGAGGATTGTTCTTGAGTTTGGAGCTTTTGATATTTTCACTCTAACGTCTTATAAAAACTCGAATTCAAAGTTGAAACATGGGGTTTAGTCGAGGTTATGTCCTTATCATCCTCTTTTTTGGTGCATTTGGTTTGTAGTTTTGTCGTAGGGATTTTTTTTATTCTTTTTTGTTTTTCCTTTCTTAGTGTGACTCTGAAAATTCTATTGGATGTTTTTAATGTTTAGTTTACACGGGCCGTTTTAGCTACGATTTGTTCTTGTCTTTTTCAAAGGCCCTTGGCTAATTTGGTTTATTCTGATGAAATTATAGTTCTCCTTGTACTAGCATAAGAAATAGTTCTAGACTGGGTAAAGATAATAAAAGTATAATTCTATTTTTCTTCTCCTTTTTTTCATTTCCTAACTAATTTGTATTTTGAGGAAGTACATCATAAAAATGGAAATAACTTCAGTGGAAATTCGACGAGAAAGAGAAAAAAAAGCTAAGTTGATGTCAGAAAAGTTTTATCCTTCTTCTTTCGAAAAAAGAAAAGAATTTTATAAGTTAAATGTTTCTCATAGTTTCTTAAATTTTTATCTGCATCATTGATGAACACTGCAGCTTATCATAAAGTTTTAAAAAAGCCTAAGAAATAAGACAAAATGTAGATTTCCTTTACCCACACATAAACTTGACCATTGGGCTAGGGCATAATTTATGAAACAGACCGTTCATTTTGGTAGCGTAAAGTTGAGCTGTGAAAGAAGACGATAAGAAAAAAACACGACTATGTGACGCGGTAATGTGAACTCGTGCTACTATCTCTGATGCGGAGTGAAACGTTAAAGTCTTCGTTGAATACTTCTGGAAAAGGAACAAATTTAACCTACTATTATGAACTACGTGAACTATTATTTCTCATTTAAGTAATAATAATAATAACTTATTTTATGCTCTCTTTACAACAAGAGAAGAAATAAACGGAGTAAAGAAAGGAAAAAGACACTCATCTAAAGGTACAAATATATACACTAACTATTTACATGACAAGACGAGTTAACGGCGAATCAGCAAGGAATTGCACGCTGCGGCGGGTTGCTCTTGCTAATTTTACCAATTCTTGTCACTGGATCAATGATCCCGTAACGGCTACTGACGTAACTATTCGAGAATCATAAAGGTAAAGGCAACATAAATTTTGCCAGATTGTAGTAATGGTTCGCAGCTGTCTTTTTTGGGTCACTTTTAACAAGTCCCAAAGCGGTGATACATATACGATAGAAGGCGCAACTACTGCGGCTCATTTGATTGGAAATTGAAAGGGCTAGTGCCTTTTTTAATAGTTGGAAGTGATTGGAGAGCAACTAACGCCCCTCTCACGCCCACCATTTCCCTATACACATCCAATCAAAATTTTGAGATAGCCGTTTTGATTAAGGTAGTTGTAAGTTCTGGAAATTAGGTCTTTGAGGATGACAAGTGACAACCCCCTCACAGCCCTCAGTGCAAGGGTTGTAATTTATGCCCTGGGGACATATAAGGTGTTTATAGAAAGCGTTGTCTTAGAAACTCAAAAAGGGCTCATACGATTGGAAATTGAAAGGGCTAGTGCACATAGTCGAAAGTGATAGGAAGGCTTGGCATTTTTATAGTAAAGATAAGATACTACTACTACTACTAAAAACTCATCGCATCACCAAGCCGCCTGAGGCCAACACAGCTACGCACGCTTCCACTCCAATCTATTCAAAGCCTCCCTTTTTACACCCGCCCACGAAGTTCCCATTTCCTTTAAATCTTTCTTTCTGACGTCCTCCCACCCCAGACGAGGCCGACCTGCTTTCCGTTTAACCCTAGACGGTTGGCCGAAAAGAACAATCTTCGGCAATCTGTCATCCTTCATCCAAACAACGTGTCCTAGCCATCTCAACCGTTTTTTCATTATAACCCTAGAGAGCGGTAATGAACCACATTTTTCGTACAGCCTACTGTTTGAAAAATAGTCAATCAGCCGGGTGCCCAGAACAATCCTTAGTCAATTTCTCTGGAAAACATCTAGAAAATCTTCACCCGCTTTTCGGAGCGTCCATACTTCAGAACCATATTTGACCACTGTCATCACTGTAGATTCCAATATTCTAATCTTGGTTTGCAGACTTATCTTCCTATTTTTCCAGACTTTTTTTAACTGTGAAAAAACACCCTGAGCCTTGGCTATTCTATATTTAACATCTTCACTGCTCCCACCATCTTTACTAATAAAACTACCAAGGTAAGTGAAGCTGCCCACCTGATCAATCTTTTCATTACCCAACGTCACCTTTTCATCTTCACTTATTCCTAGCTTTAGTGACTTAGTCTTCCTAACATTAATTTTCAAACCAATTCTAGCACCCTGAACTCGCAAAACCTCTAAAACTTCCTTCATTTTGCTCACACTTTCATCTAGGATGCTTAAATCATCAGCATAATCCAAGTCCAGGAGACTTTTTCCTCCCCATTTGATTCCGTGGTCTCCCATTGCCTTTCCTGTGCTCCTTAAAACAAAGTCCGTTAAAATAATCCATACAAAGGGGGATAGAACACAACCCTGCTTAGCTCCTGATTTAATACAAAACCAGCTATTAACCTTATTTCCTATCTTAACCACAGCAGTGTTATTGTCGTACAAAGCACTCATCACTTTAATGTATTTGTCTGGTGTACCATACAAGGATAAAACCTTTACTAAAACTCTTCTACAAACAGAATTGAACGCTTGCTCATAATCTATAAAATTGAGGGCTAAAGGTATTTCACAACTCAGGCACTTCTTAATTATTAACCTAAGAGTGAAAATTTGGTCAACACATCCTATACCTTGTCTAAAACTGCACTATTGTTCTCTTAAAACTTTGTCTACAGCATCTCTCAGTCTAAAATGTATCATTTTAATAAGTAATTTACTATCTAGAGAGACCAGACTAATGCCTCGATAATTACCACACTCACTCTTGTCACAATTCTTATATAGTGGTTTAATTAAAGTTTTCCTAAAATCGTTAGGTGCTTCCCCTTTTTCAAAAATCATATTCATAACCTTCAGTAACTTATTTCTAACCTCAGAGCCACCATATTTAAAAAAACTCATTTACCATTCTATCAGCACCTGGAGCCTTATTATTCTTTAATCCTTTTAGTACTGTTGCTAATTCCTCCTCACAAAACAAAACATCCAAGATATCACAAACTTTTTCATTTTCCTCTATATTTTTTCCTGCAACTCTACCTCGGTTAAACAAATTCTCAAAATGTTCAGCCCATCTCTCTTTAGTTTTTTCCTTATCGCTAATTGCGACTCCATTCCTATCTTTAACTGGGCATAGTCCGGATTGACTACTCCCTCTCAATTTGTTAACGTGCCAGTATAATATTTTACTATTATGCCGTCTAGCTGCATCTTCCAGATCCTCGCCAATTTTATCCATGGCCTCCACTTCACACCTCCTTAGTTCATATTTTAATGCTTTCTCCACTTTCTTTACATTTCTTTTGTTTTCATACAATCTATCACTCAGATAATTCTTGTACAAGTCCTTTCTCCTTTCTATTAAACATAAAGCTTTTTCACTAATATTCTTAGCTGCAGTTCTAGCTTTGTGTCCTAATACACCTTTAGCAACTTCACAAACTATTTTTCTAAAATTATTCCAACCATCTTCTACATTATCAAATTTTAAACTCTCAAGTTTAGTTTTCAACTGTTCCTGGAACGTTTCTCTCAAATTTTCATCCTGGAGTCTACCAACATCATAACTTCCGGGGAGGTAGTCACCCTTCCGATATTTCAGCTTTAAATTAACCCTTGACACTATTAGATGATGATCTTTATTTTTAACATCAATAACAGCACTCCTACATACCCTAGTATCTTGTATTGATCCTGCCAGTCTTCGGTTTACTATAGAATAATCAATAAGCTTTGCTGTCTTACCAACACGTGAATACCATGTTAACTTATGAACCATTTTATGACCAAACACCGTATTGGTTATAACTAGATTGTTATACCTACAAAATTGCAGAAGTCTGTATCCATTACTGTTTTCTTTTCCTACACCAAATTTACCTAGTCCTTTCCTAAAATCTCCCAGTAATAACATCATATTTCTACCTGGGACCCTGTCTATTTGCTCCTGTAACTGTAAGTAAAATTCATCTGAGTCACTAGTATCTCCGTCAGTCGGTTCTACAAGGGAATATACTACTATAACTGATACCCTGAAATTCTTAGTCATGAAATGAGCCATTAGTGTTCTATTATTAACACCTTTCCAGGCTAAACAAGACTTGGTAGCTTCCTTATCCATCATGAGCCCTGCACCTCGTCTATGTACCTCGTCCCTCCTGTCTAAGTAAAAAAATTCTATATCACCTAATTTCATGAACTTAACATAAGTTGGGCGCAAAACCCCTATGCCTTCCCAAGGCCAGAACATAATTTGCACTTTACTGAAAAAAATACAAATGAATCCGCATTGTCAGTTTAATATACATATACTGATATTTAGTAATCAAAATGTTTATACTATTTGATTTATTAAAGTTACAAAAGTAAAAACATATATAGTTTTTCACTAAAGTGCAAATTATGTTCTGGCCTTGGGAAGGCATAGGGGTTTTGAGCCTTACTCATGTTAATTTCTGCTCGTTTTGAGTTTGACTCGGTTATTTATTGTAATTTCTGGTCGTTTTGGGTTTCATTTATTTATCGATGCTGATTTGTAGTAGTTTCACGCTTGTTAGATTATTTGATTTTATTTTTGCTCATTTTTTGTTTAATGGAGTTCTTTACTTTTCTTTGAAAAACTTATTTTCTGAAAAAAGGTTTTTTTTAATTAATCTTTAATAAACCCGTTGGCCAGTCTTATCGTTGAACCATAATCAATTCCGAGGTACGCAGGCTATCCGATTCATTAATCAGTGAACCTTTAATATTGAGCGAAACAGGGAAATTGTACTTCGCCGACCTGTTGAAAATACAAAACTCTGTTTTGGAGACATTCACAGCAAGACCAATAGATTTACAAAGTTCAACAATCTTAGCCAAATTATCCCGTAAACCAGATATAGAAAAACTGAGTAGCAGTAGATCGTCGGCTTATGACAAGTAGCTAATATCAAGCCCATCAAGGTTGAAACTTGTGCTTAAACATGAACCCTGTCTTACACCTTTAAGTAGTGGTACATCCTCCGAAAGCACTGGTCGATTATTTCGCTCTATCTCTACCTAGCACAATACGTATAACTATGTTACTATACTAAAACTACAAAACGGACACGATGGAGGATCAAAGCCGCAATCCAGAAGTGATAACAATGCTTGTGAGTGCAAAATACGATCAAAAGCAGCAGAAATGTCAACGCTACATGTAAACACAGGAAAACCCTTCGCAGAGGCTCTGCGCAAAATAGTCGAAGTAATTCTGTGAGCTGTGGCACAACCGACATGCGCCCGGAACCCAAGATGCTTACTTCCTGCGAGACATTTTGAAACAACAAACGGCAGCAGGAGTTTTTCGAACACTTTACTAAATAAACTCGACACTGTAATTGGTCTGTACGAACTGCACGAAGTCGCTTCTTTATTTTTCTTCAATATCGTGGTAGTAATCCCGACACAAAAGTTGCTTGGCACGATACGCTGTGGGACGTACATTTGAAATAGCAGGGTAAGATGATCGATAAATAGATCAAAAGCATTTTTTAGATGGTCACTGCAAATTCCATTAATTCCAGCAGCTTTGCCACTCTTTAGCTTAGATATTATAGTATGGGCTAGATTCTTAGAAATACTATTTTTGCTATGTACATGTTCAGTATTTTTCAGGCGAGCATTCAACTGTTCCGTAAATTCCTGGTTCACAAGTGAATCAGGAACGGAAAAAAACATTTTTGTAGTGAGTTACCCATTCGTTTTCACTGATTATGGAATAACGGTTAGAATCACGAAATTCACTTTTGTATACTTTCCATAACTTTTTGGGATTACGCTAAAAAATTTTCGATTGATTTTCTAATATGTCAGCTTCGGCCTTTTAGACACAAAATGCGAATTGCTTTTTTGCTTGTCAGTAGCTACGGAATACATGCCCAGAGCGAGGCTTGTTGTACTCAATCCATGCTCGATACCAAAATTTACTACGTTGTTTTGCACTCTTAGTATCGGGGTTATTCCAGACAGATTATCTTGTTCCTGACTTGATGCGGGATGTTAGGACAACACATTTCAGGGCAAACTTCAAGGCGTGCATCAGTTCGCAAGTATGTATTTCTAGGGCAATCCTATCTTTTGTTGAATTGTCTTCTAGCAGTTGGAAAGGAACTCTAATTTTGGCTAGTAGCTCATTAAGAACAGTCCGATAGTGTTCTTTATTTATTTTCTCCCATTCGCTAACTTCACGTCAATCTTGCCTAGGTTTGGGTGACGTGAACCGGCAGGGTAAATGTCACTTATGCTGCATTGGTCGTGCACGTGGGCTGCAAGCGTATCAAAATCCGTTGCAGGGATGTTTGAAACAAAATAACGATGTCTGATGTGGACCTCGAGCTAGGGATTTTTCACCAGACTTTTAGGGAATGAAAACATTTGAAGGGGAAACACCGGTAATATAGTGTAAGTATGATAACATACTTACTTTCGGATTGTGTCCTACTATAATTCTACTCTTTTTTTCGTACTTAAATACTTTATGCCCACATTAGTGGAATGGAAGCACTGGTCCGAGCCGACTGCAGGCCTGACCAAAATTCCGATCAGAGGCAATTGTTCGGTAATCTGTAGGCATATACAAGCAAACCAGGATAAGGCTTGACGGAATCGTGATCCTCACTGCAATAAGAAAGTCACAGCTTCCAGCTAGAGAAGGTGATAAGAGGGATTCCGTGAATACAGCCAAACCGCCACTACGGTGACCGCCGCCAGAATTCTTTTTGGCTGGCTGCAAGAAAGTGCACTTGCTTTGGTATGCAGACCACAGAGAAACGGTCCGAATTCTCAGAAACAAAAAAGTGCAATATTGTGTGCAATATTAAACTGCAATATTATGGTCCTGCTTGAAATTATCTTAGAAAAAAAACCTTTTAACCTACTGTTTATATAATTTAGAGTACGGGCCCATATAGGCCCTTTTACTATCATTGACTATTTTTGTAATAACTAGGCTATTGCACCTACAAGATAATAGCAGTCTATAAGCATTGGTACTATTCTTCCATTAAATTTACCCAAACTAAGATACCATCTTTCATTAAACTAGATGGTTGTAAAGGGCATTAGAGAGGAAGGATGGTAAAGGGCATTAAAGTCTTCTAATAAAACTGCCATATTCTATCTGGGATTTTGTCGATTTGTTCTTGCAACTTTATTTAAACTGACCTAAGTCACTACCGTCTCCGTCAGTCGATTCTACAGGCGGGTATACATAGACTGACACATTACGCTTTTCGGTCATAAAGTGAGCATCTAGAATTTATTAATACTTTTTCAACCTGAGCAAGACTTAGATGATTCGCTATTCATTATGAGAACCACTCCCAGCCTAAGAACGGGTAGTACCAGCTCCCACGTGAATCACAGTATAAAGATATAGCAGTAAGTTTACCGCAGATAATTTCTGGCTCTTCATTCTCGGTGCGAACAAACAGCTCCTCCCACTTATTCTTGTATTAGCGCGTACAAACAGCTCCTCTCATATGCCATCAGCGGTCCAATTACCCTGGAACACGTATTTTGGCAGAAACTTTCTCAAAATGTTTTTGAAACCAACTTGAGACTTCGAAACCTACTTTTAATTTCTAAAAACATCTAATAATAACATTGCACTACTAATTACCAATTTTAATATGTTGTATAAAATGAATTAATTTAAGGTTATTCTCATTAATATTTAAGGTTCCATCTCTGAAGCCATGTTTTGTGTTCAAGATAGATATGAGTTTTCTGACTGAGGACAGAGCTACTTGTGCGTCTTTTCATACGTTATATAGAGCCCTCGTATCTCGGTCCGGGTTTTTATAATGGGTGAGATAGAGAAAGATCATACTGCCTATAATATATACACTGTGACGTGAATGTACCATTTTTTGCCGAAATGCTAGCAGGCACAAGGTATTGCCGAGACTGCGTGTAGTCAATAGGTTTCATTAACAGTTCACGATTTTTGTTCTTAGTTTGGTAAGTAAATGCTGTTTTGTGGTGGATGGGAAGATTCAGAGTTTCGGGGGAACGGGGTAAACTATTTTTTTTCTCTGGTCTTCAGTCTTTCTCTGGGCAACAATTTTTATCGAAGGATAATTTGGAATGAGAAAAGTGGAAATGACTCATTTTTTTTTATCCGAGCGTAAAAAAATTATTCTGTTTATCTTATGCGGAAGTTTGCCAAACAGAAAAATCATCTAAGATCAGAAATAGAAGTGAGTCAAATATTCAGCCAGATACTGGGGGGGGGGGGCTCGAAATTTGGCCTTTGGAGGCAATTTTAACTCCTATCAAAACTTAGCTTGACCTAGAAAATCATTAACAGTTTCAAAGTGACAGAATTATGTTTCGATTTTCTAGTTTTTAGTATTCACGTGTTGTTGTCTGCTTTGCTGTTTTAGCCCATGTTCCAAAAACTAATTTTGTTGAGTTAAAACGAATATTTTATTCTTCTCATGCTAGGAAATGAGGTATTTCTAAGCCAATAAAGGATATAAGAGTATAATTCAGTTTTTTTTCTTTTTGAAGCTATTTTGTATTTTGATGAAATGCTTTGAAAATTTGAAATCATTACTGGTTATTTTGAAAAGAAGAGATGCGAAATCTAAATAAGTTTTATTTCTTTGTTTTGTGAAAGACGGAATGGCTCGAGATCGTAAATGTCTTTGTATTCCTGACTCATTTTGTCTCTGTCTTTAAAAGAAGCTGAAAATAATTTACAAAGTAATAACAAATTAAATAGAAATACATAGAGCTTTTTAAACTTAAAACTGGCAGAAATTCTTCTGAAAATGTAAGGTCTTTGACCCCCTAAACTACTTACTGTTAATGCCAAAGTTCTATTTTTGCTTCAATAGAAATTCTCTTTACTTCGCTTTGTAAGTATATTCATTTTCTTGACTGTTCATTAAAAAGTGTACTATTGAAATTTCATTAGACCCAGGTGGTACCTCAGCGTTAACTGGGCTTACGAAAAAGGGTAGTCGTCCCTTTTATTATGGTAACTTCTTTTCCCTCTGTTTTGAAATAGCTCTTTCTTTCGTACAAGTTTTTATAAAATTTACGAGGTATTTTCTTCTCTTATGTAATGCTGGACAGTCTTTTTTTTTGCTTATAACTGTCAGTATGCAACTCCTAACTGAAAATATTGTATTTCTTGTGTATGAAATCTCAAAGAAATGTCCTAGACCAAAGGCGATAAGTTCAACTTCGCTTTAATCAAGACAGAATTACGGATTTTATAACCGTTCTTACTTACCCATCCGTTTCTTTTGTATTGGCCTGCCTCTTCCACTAAGTTTAGGTGGAATGTCAATAATTACAAATTTAAGGCTATTAAAAAAAAAAAAAATGGTTTATTTTCGCTAAAATTTGTAGTTGAGAGTTGTGAAGCCACAAATGACAGATATAGGTGTAACATTACAACGTGAGCGTCTTACAACAAAACACACACATAAAAAAAATTAAACACTGGCACCTAACACTGTCCCCCATCTTCTCAGCGGGAAAGCAATCACCAGGAAAATGCGTGGGCATTTTATGGTTGACACTGCGCTACATGCTATTCTGCTTTCCTAGGTCTTTCTCGAAGAACGTCCCAGTGTTGTTGAATCAGTTCTACAGCTTGAAGAAATATTGGAACTCAAAAACCTGTACACAAAGCTTATGAACAAAGAAGCAGACGTTGCGGATATAGAAGGAAACCCTTCCCTGGAAAAAATAGTGGGATTCATCGATAGGAAGAGACTGGAACTGTTCCAGTATAGAACCTCGAAACTGTGGTTCCAATGCTCCGATACTGTATCCGTACTGCGAAATTTCTTAAGAGCCGAACGATCTGGGTCATGGCATCTCCACTGAAAATCCACTTCTGACATGCTACCTTATCTGGCGGCATCTGGGCACTACAATCACACAGAATTCTGTCAAATTTACCTCCAGCGAATGGTCAAGCTCCAGGAAACCCATCCTGCCGTCTATAAACCCTTCCAGAATGGAATGCACGTGATCAGACGTTCTGAAAGATTCTGGGCTGGGTTCTCCACGGATCTTGTGATTGAGCAGGAGCTTCTTGCGTTGTCCCAAAACGTTTGGTGTCCTTACCGATGAAAGTAGTATGACAGAGGTTCAAAGGTCTTTATGGGTTCTGTCTCGACCAGTCTCTTCTGCATTAAATCTTCCGATGGAGGGTATGTCACAGGTTTTCTATGGTACTAGTGAACGACTAAAGGAAACGTCCGAGCCGAGGCAGTTAAGAGATTGTAAAGACACCCAAATCGTTATCAATTTCCTAGAAAAAGGATCACCATTTAATGGGATCTTCAACTAAAAAACATCACCAACGTTCTGACGTTGATTCTCCTAGAGATTTAGGCCTAAAAATCTTTGTCTCCATGTCTGGAAAGCTGGTCGCTGATTTTGTGTTTTTTCACGAAAATAACAGGCAGTTCAAATTGCTACGATGCAGAATCCACGTGGCGACTGCAAAATAATAAATCCCACTCTCCCTTTTCAGAGGTTTTTCACGCTAGCAAAGAGCATTTATCTCACGGAATCTGACTACTTTTAACTCAAACTGTATTCCTACCCAGCATCATTTTTTGACAGTTCTTGCATGCTCCGGTCTCCGAACAAGCCAGAGTTTGCCAAGGCTCTATCACAGGCTTGCAATCTTGAGAAGCACTGTACTCCTCTTCCGAAAGGCATTCGATATTTCATCGATGGTGGTGCTCTTCTGCACAGAGTTCTATGGGCCAAAAACGAACAATACTCTGAAATTCTTGACCATTATGCTGCTTACGTGACCCAAAAGTATCTATCTGCCACTATTATGTTTGACGGCTATGATGGCGGAGCTACCATAAAGGATATGGCCCAGTTTACGATAAGTCATGTAATCAGCCGTGAGATTTTCTTCACAGCAGATATGTAGCTGAAGGTAAAAAATGATGCTGAAGGTAAAATCAAGGCCAGGTTAATCCTCGCGTTGGCTGTTCATCTCTGATCAAAGGACTTCCAGGCACCGTAATCCAGGCGTCGTAATCCAGGCACCAGATGATGCAGATGTCCCAATTGTTCGAGCTGCTGTTGATTCTTCCGGTATTACGACACTACACTGCCGTGATTGGAGATGATACTGATCTTTTAGTTCTATTGTGTTATCATGGTGACCTATCAACAAGAAACTATTCTTTGCACATGAGCTAAAGTCGAACAAAGCTCCCCGAATATGGGATATTCACTAATTGAAAGAGAAGATGGGCCAAGAGACATACCATCTGATTCTTTTTGAATCAGATCTCACGCCATCTTAGGCTGTGACTCTACTTCACGGATCCACAGTGTGGGAAAAGGTCTTGCTCTGAAGAAGCAAATGGCAAATGCCGATTTTCGTACATCAGCTGCAATTTTCATGCTGAAATCCGCTTCGAAGGAGGAAGTAAGAGTTTCTGGAGAAGACGCTCCGCTCATGATATGTGAATCATCAAAAGGGGGAAATCGAAATGAACTCCGCAGGGAAGTTTTTAAAAAGAAGGTGACTACTGCTAGCACCTTTATCCATCCAGAACAGTTACCACCGATTTCTGATGCGGCTAAATTCCACAGTTACAAGGTTTTCTACCAAGTTCAGGTATGGAGTGGAAGTCCTGATTCTGAACTTAAAGCCGAGGAGTGGGGTTGGAAAAATAAAGATGACTTCTGGTAATCTTTGGAGGAGCCTCGTTTTATTGGAAATCAAATGCTCCCATAGCCCCTGGGGTAAGGATTATAAATTATCCAATTTGTCTATTTTTTACATGCAGGTTTATCATTGTGAAAGGATGGAATGTTTGTTCATGGGTGCGTCCGAAAAGACTAAGGGTATCCAGGCGAAATTTCGCGAAACTTTGAGGGGTATGGTGAGCTAAATAAAAAGATACCATCTGCGTTCACGTTATCAAAAATGTATATTTGCAATATTTTAGAAACAGGTAAGTGTATTAACTTGAAACTTGCAGGACCACTACTACTACTACTGTGGCTGCAAATGCTGACTACTTCTGCAACTACGACTACGACTGCAACAGTGACTACTTCTGACTACGACGACTTGCAACTATGACTGCGACTGCTTGCAACTGGTACTATGTTTACTTGTGACTACTTTCAGAGCATGTTAGGGGAGGTTGAACAAAATCAAAACTCATTATTTGCGTGCTGATTGTCAAAAGAGAGCATCAGCAATATCTCAGGAATGGCTGAGGGCATTAAGGTGAAACTTTGAGGGTATGTTGAACAGTGCTTGAAGTTTCAGGGAATGCTTAATGGGATTTTAAACTACGTAAATAAAAAGATACTATGTGCATCCGTGTTATCAACAAAGTAGCTTATATCCGCAATATCTTAAGAGCGGCTAATGGTCTAGAATATTCAATCAAGAGACACTATGTGCATCTAGAGTTGTCAGAATGAAGTATCTGAAATGTCCCAGGAACGACTGACGGCATTTAGTTGAAACTTTCAGGGGTTTGTTAAGGGGGTATTAAAACAAATCACAAGCCACTAATCAGAACTATTAAATTAGAATTATATATTTTAATTCTTAGGCTAGAGACACGAAAAACTGGACACATATTCAGTATATTCACCAAAACTTTGGCAATCAAAAAGGAACAGAAATTAATTAAAAAAAAAACTTCCTGGAAAATAAGTTTTCAAAGAAAAGTCATTTTTTTTTTGTCAGAGGTACTTCTCTAGGAATGAGATAAGTGATGTAAATATCTACTCCCCGAAAATATAGGCTGCAGTTAAGTAAATACCTGGAAATGAAAAGCGAACAGAAATTAATTAAAAAAAAAACTTTATGAGAAAGAAGTTTTTCAAAGAAAAGTAAAGGCCTTATTAAACTTGACATCAGCAGAAATGAATTCATATAATAATTAAAGTCAAACCGACCAGAAATTACTATTAAAGAATAAATGAAGCCCAAAACGAACAGGAATTAAATAAACAATCATAGCAAAGAAACATACAATAGGTACTAATATAAATGAATAAATAAATCTTATATCGAGTAAAACTTAAATTGAATATGCAAATCAGTCATAAAAGTAACAAAAATTACTACAAACAAGAGTTTGGCTACTGCCCCCGTCCCTAACCGTGAAAGTGTAGAGCCTACTGCGTCATTGCCCCTTTACTGAAAACTATATGTGTTTTGAAAAATGTTATAAGTACTAACAAAATTAAACTGGATATTTTATATATAATGATAATAATTGGTGAAAGCTCATCAGTTCAACATTTTATTTCACCGTAATTTTATTTCTATTTTCAATGTTGGAACAAGTACAAAAGAAAATATTTCTAATATAATTTTTTTGAAAACTGTATGTGTCTCAAACAGTCCTTGGAAAGAACTAATAAAACTTAGTATTTGATATATAATAAAATTATTTGCTGAAAGCTCAGCAAGATTTTATCTCACTGTACTGTAATTTTTATTTTTGTTTCAATGTTGTAATTGCAAAAGGCAATATTTGTAATGTAATTCGTTTTCAATAAAGAGCAATGACGCAGTAGGCTTTAGACTTTTACAGTCAGGGAAGGGGGCAGTAGCCAAGCTCTTGTTTGTAATAATTTTTGTTCGTTTTAAGCTTGATTCTTATATTAAATTTAAGTTTTACTCGTTTTTAAATTTACAGGTATTTATTAATTTATATTAGGACTGTTGTATGTTTGTTTGTTATGATTGTTTATTTAAAATTTTGGTCGTTTTGAGTTTGAATTATTATAGGAAAATATTTATGCTGATCTAAATTTTACTATGGCCTTTACTTTTCTTTAAAAACTTTTTTTGCAAAGTCTTTCTTTAATCAATGAAAGAAACGCTTTCCGAAAATCTCAGGTTGAATCCAAATAAGGTTAGATCAATTGATTGAAAATAGACGTAAATCTTTTGATCTTTTTATTGGATCTAAATATTCTTATGAAACGGCTTTACGTTACTATCCTTATTTCAGATTCTTCGTCATCCTGATCACGTCAAAACAGGTGTATATTTGTCATCGCACCATGAAGAGTTAGTGATCATTGACCAGTTCTTGGGATTATTGGATCTAAATATCCTTATGAAACGGCTTTATGTTACTATCCTTATTTCAGATTCTTCGACATCCTGATCACGTCAAAACAGGTGTATATTTGTCATCGCACCATGAAAAGTTAGTGATCATTGACCAGTCCTGGGCATTTTTAGGAGGGGTTGACTTGTGTTACGGAAGATGGGACGACTATAAGCACAGGTAATTGTTCCTGGCGATTCTATACTCTTTCAATTTCTAATTTTACGGGGGTGTTGTCTAACTCTCCGCCCCATTTTTTCTCTCTTTCTCTGCTTTTATCTCTATTTCTTCTAAATCTGTCGAGTCCCATTAGAGGATAATTCATCAAAGTGTTTCTGCTTCGACGTTATCTTTCGTTCTTTATAAAACTCTCTTTATGAGTAGAACTTCATCATCAATTTCTAAGAGTAATCCTCAATCTTGTCTGCTCCAGGCATCACAGGCTTTTCGTCTTCTTTAGATCCATATCTATTTATTATTCCCTCTTCTTTTTGTCTAGTGCAAATCTAATCTTTTCTCTAAAAACTGAACTTGAAACTGGCTGTTATAATCGAAAAGAAGTGTACCCTATTTTTTAATTTCACTGGAAAATGGCAAATTAAAGTAAGGTTCCGCAAATAAGCAGATACTTATACACTGTTATTCTTGTTATCGTAACAGATGCAAAGATTCTGACTGTACCAATAGACTCAACAGAACAAATTTGATGTAGCCTATTCTCAAATGGTAGGTCTCTTTTATTATGGCTGCCGCGATCCTCAATAAAATTGCAAAAGTTTAAAGAGTATTATCACCAAATTGGGGGTTTTTGGCTAATATTTTTATTATCAGAGTAAAGAGCCATAAGTCTGCAATGTATTGTTTTTCCTCATCAGTTTCGTATAGAAGGGATGATCGTAAAAACTAGAAGGGGGCTCAATCGATTTTAAATTGAAAGTTCCAGTGCGCTTTTTAAGAGTCGAAAGTGATTGGATGCCCCTCATAGGACCCCACCCCATAACCCTCCAAGATGCCTGATGAAAATTCTTAAATACTCATATTGTTCAAAATAGTTGAAAGATCCAATAAATTTGACTCCGGAGATGGCGTGCCCCCAGAGATTGCGCTGACTAAGTAATGAGCGAAGTGCGCACAGTATGTTATTTATTTATTTATATGTTTTTTCCACCAAAGCTTTACGTTTGGAAGGAGTTGTCGTTGAAACTTTGGAACGGACTCATTCCATTGGAAATTGAAATGACTAGTGCCCTTTTAAGAGTCAAAACTGATTGGAGGGCAGCCAAGCCCTCCTTCCATTTTATTTTTTCCTCCTCAAAGACGTCCGATAAAAATTTTGGGATTCATATAATTGATTTTGAACTGTTATCCCCGTGAAAATTAGAATCTATTTCATATCTATGTAGCGATTTAAATCAAAAGACATTGTGTGGTACCAGGTTATCAAAATAGTGTACCTGCAACATGTCCTGAATGGCTTGAGGTATCTAGTTGAAACTTTTAGTCATTGTATGGGGGGTGCGAGTTGAATTTTAATTTTGATTAGAGGGAGGGGTGGAGAGGCGGGCTAAAAATTTTGTTCCAATCCACATAAACATTTCTTCATTGTAAATGCTTATAGGACCTCTAACCTATGCACAATTGAGTATTGAGGTAAGTCAGAAGATGCTACGTGTTGTCAGGTGGTCCAAACGGTATATCTATAATGTCCCCGGGAACGATTTGTGGGATTACGTCGAAATTTTCCGGGAATCTTGGCAGAGAAAGGGGCAAGTGGACTTCGAATCTTAACTTGGGGGACGGGCTAGAAGGAAAAAGCTGATAGATTTTGGTCTTTAATATATATTTTTTTCTACACTATGAGCCTTTATTGGACTAGAACATATTTCTGGTGAAGAAACGATGTAAATCTACAGTTATCATATGTACCTACGTTATCAACATTGCGCATCTGTATTATCTTAGGAACAGCTTGAGGGATCGAATTGAAATTTCCAAAGGGTGCTGGAGGTCAAAGAAGACCTCAAAATTTTATTTATCATAAAGGGTTATATAACTAGACCCCGGTGCAGCGCCGATGAGGGAAGACCGGTGGCGGCGGGGCCAAAAAAGCGCGCAGCGCCGTGCCGCCGGTAAGACGTCGGCGGCGCGCCGCCAGCGCAATCAATGTTGACGGCAAACATTTATGTTTTCATCAGTCTTTCTCAAATCACAGCTTAGATTTACAACAGATTCGAGCCTATTCATGAGTTCAAAACTTCACAAGTCGCTGGCTGGAAACTGGTCTTCTTTGTCATTCATCAAGAGAAGTAGAAATCTGGTAGAAACGAAATGGCTGTGGCGTTTCAGAACCCTTGCATAATAGTTGAAGTATCTATTAGTTATGTATTCTTAACATAAATAATTATCAAAATTAGTAGTTTTTTTTCATTGAGCATTACTGCATACAAAACTTCAAATACCGTATCACAAAATTCGTCAGTTATCTGGGTAAAAACTTTGAATATAAGTTTGAACTTAGAAGCTTAATTTTTTCATAATGCCCTTTGCCAATATCTGCTTTTTCACCTTTAAAAACAGTTGAAATGGACAACTTTGATATTGATCGTTTTTTTTTTTGCTCTTTTAGATTCCTAAAAAGTCTTCCATTAAAAACGTGTTTTAATGACAATTTAAAAAAATACATTATGTATAACTCACGAAAATCTTGTTAATTTTTGAACTACCACAGGGGTTAGACAAAGATGTTGTACGAAGTAATTTTGCTTGGCTTCTTCCTTCTTTAATTTACACGTATTGATTCATATTTCAAAACATTATCCAACTGTCGAAATATACCATACATAAAACATAAAACAGTATTTACAATACACAAAAAAACATACAATTGCAAGCAGAAATATATTTAAAACAAAAAAACACGTCAACCTGTCCTACCAATTTTTTCCACAATCATTTATAATCATTTTGAATAGGATAACTTAAAATTTCATCTTAAAAAATAATCAAACATCAGTTCCCAATGACGAAATGTGGATGACCCACCTCAGTACTGGAAGGAAAATGAAATTTAATTTCCAATCAATGTGTCAGTCTCAACCAATTATCTAGGTTGAACTTAAATGAATATATATAATGGACGATATCAGAACATTGAACACTTTTCGAAGAGCATAGCAACTCAACGTTATCTTGTACGATTCGAATATGTTTCTCAATTATAATTAAACTGAAATGAAAACATTATGACGTTAGAAACTTTTAACTAAGACAGTGAACGTTTAGAAATTTTCCTTAGGGGTATTCTCATTGAATTTCCTTTCTTTTAAAATCGTGGCAACGCGTAACGGGTAAGCTGGTATACTAATGAAAGGCCAAATATTAGTATGTGTAAAAAAAAGGTATTTTTCAAAATAGTGTGGAGGGACAAAAAATCTAGGGGTCAACTGGTCGAAAAAGATTCCTTCATTCAAACTTGGAAGTCAATTCTAACTGCGGGATGTGACTATAATTGTCATACTAAGAACTACGGGCCTACCCAAGAAATATTGCTCACTCTTTGAAAAGCTGTATGAGGATACGGAGATCTGCATGCAAGTCAAGGGAAGACGCAGTCCCACATTCGCCGTGAACACTGGTGTCCGGAAAGGTTGCGTCGCCGCTCCTGACCTCTTCAACTGCATCATAGACCATTTAATGACGAGCACGACGAATCGGCCTAAGCTCGATCTTCAGTTCGGAGACCAGCTTTTCTCTGATGCTGACTTCACCGACGACATAGCGCTAGTTGCGAGCACCGTCGAAAAGATCACCAAAGCTCTCCAGGTCCTCTCAGAAGAAGCCTCGAAAGTTGGACTGAAGATCAACTGGCAGAAAACCAAAGTTATGCTCCTTAAGCCCCCCACGTCCCGTTCTACTGTAAAGGAAGTCAACATCGGAAGTAACCGAGTAGATGTGATTGAAGACTTCACTTACCTGGGATCTATTCTGTCGAATGATGGCTTGATCACAAAAGAGCTTACATCTCGAATTGCCAAAGCTTCAGCACTTGTTGGGAGGCTTAGCAGCATCTGGCGAAAGCCAAAGATAAGCCACTTTACCAAAATGTGAATTTACAATGCGTCAGTCAGCACCGTCCTGCTGTATGAAGCGGAGACGTGGCCAGCTGCAAAATCTATTCTCAGCGCCGTCGATGTCGCTCAGACGAAACATCTCCGAAGAATCGAAAGACTTCAGTGGACTGACTTCGTTAGCAACCAGACACTCCTGTCTCCTACGGCTCAGACTTCCTTCTCGACGTAGCTCGCCCAGCGTACTGTTCAGTGGTACGGCCACCCCCTTCGCATGCCACACAACGCCCTAGCACGGGTCGCATTTGACTTCGACCCCACCCTACATGGATGGAAGCGACCCAGAGGACGCCCACCCACTAGGTGGAAAGACAAAGCCGATGAATTTCTCACCCAAGCCCACATCCCGGTGGAAGAAGCTGCAAGCCTGGCAAGCGATAGGTCAGCCTTGAGGCGCCTAGTCTCATCGTTCTCTACGCCGAACCCTCGGCAGGAGCCTTAAGTCAAGTAAGTCAAGTCAAGTTATCCACTTTGTGTGGACTGAGGCTGCTTTCAATAAGAAAATTCAAAATATTATTATTTTAAAATAATAATTCCCTACCCCCCCCCCCTCTGGACACAACCATGGTAGGATACTGTCTCTGCTTTAAATTAAAAAAAAAAATTTTTGGCATCCCTTCTTTCAATAAAAAAGATCAAAGTACTATCACTTAAATATAATAACTCCCTATGCCCCCCTCTGGATATCATCTTGATAGGATACCGTCTCTGCTTTAAATTAAAAAAAAACTTTTTGGCATCCCTGCTTCCAATAAAAAAAATCAAGATATTACCATTTAAATATAATACTTCCCTAACCCTCCCCCCTGGATACCATGCACCTTGATAGGGTACCTTCTCTGCTTTAAATTAAAAAAATAATTAACTTTTTGGCATCCCTGCTTTAAAAAATAAATAAATTTGACTTACTATCATTTAAACATAATATCTCCCTAATCCCCCCCCCCCCCTCTCGGGATACCACCTTGATAGAATACTGTCTCCACTTTAATTTAAAAAAAAATAACTTTTTGGCATCCCTGCTTTCAATAAAAAAAATTTATCAAGGTACTATCACTTAAATATAATAACTCCCTATGCCCCCCCCCCTATGGATACCATCATCTTGATAGGATACCGTCTCTGCTTTAAATAAAAAAAAATAACTTTTTGGCATTCCTACTTTCAAAAAAAATTCGAGGTATTATCATTTAAATATGATAGCTCCCAACCCCCGCCCCCTCTGGATACCACCTTGATAGGATGCCGTCTCTGCTTTTAGTTAAAAAAAAAACAATTTATTTAATAATTAACTAGGTCACTATATGGTTCAAACAAACACGCGAAATAACGTTAAACAGCTTAGTGTTCCTTGAAAAAAAAATTGAGGGTATGAGTAAAGGGGTACGAAGACAACCACAAAAAAGGCGAAATTATTCAGATATACCTTAAACTATTGGAAAACTGAGTCATAGATTCGCCGTGGCATTCACTAAGATCCAAAGAATCTAATTAAAAAGGAGCACACACAAAAGCTAAATTAGATCTGTAGTCATGAGAAATTGCAAAATGCCCCAGACAGTGAACAAGTCCCAATGGGGGGCCCTGGGTCTATCAAAATATTTCAATGGTTTCCCAGGGGATTTGATAGGTTTTTTTTGGCATCCCTGCTTTCAATATAAAAAATGAGGTATTATCGTTTAAAAATGATAGCCCCCTATTCCCCCTTAGGAAATAATTTACAATTGTTTTATGAATAATGTTTGTGGGTTAACTTCCGTTTCATCAATCATTAATTACCCAACCTTTTACATAGCTTAGTCTATAGCTAAATTTTGTCTCATTTGAAGGTTTTTTTTCGGGGGGGGGGGGGGGTAAAATATTTTCAGAAAGAAGTTTGTGTTTCCTTTAATCTGTCAGGCGTTCAACAATTGTGTATTAAAAATTAAGATAATCTTATCTAAAAACAGCAAAAGAAAAAAAAAAATTCTGCAAACTTGCAATTCAGCTGTAGAAACGATCGTTCTGCTAACATATGAAGAACTGTGTATATTGCAGTATTTGCAATGCAATTGCATATTGCATCTGTCTGGTTTTTATGCAAAGTAACAAGAGACGAAAAGTAACGAACCAGAGAACAGTGAAGAATTATGGTATGGAAAGTAATATTTGGCAGGGAAAGTCACTGGTGATAAATTGCTAGGGGTGGCACCGTGATTGCGTGATTTTCGGGGATTCGGGGAACCAAATTTTTTTTTCGGGGTGACGCATAGATTTTCGGGAAATACTCGAAAATTCGGGGATAGTGCAAGCCCTGCTTTATTTTTAATCAGGAAAATCGAAATACTAAACCACACGAGAAGGAAAAGCTCCGACTTTGCGGTTGACACAATAAACAATTTCCGGAAATATTAATTTAAAGTCGACCGAACGCCACCGCCTTTGCCGGCAGCGGCGCGCCTGCGGCGCCCCGGTGGTGTTGTGACACTTCGGCGGCGTTCGAGCGGGACTCTTGTCGACGGCGTTCGGTCGATCCGCCGGCGCGGCGCCGGGGTCTATATATAACCCTATATATATATATATATATATATATATATATATATATATATATATATATATATATATATATATATATATATATATATATATATATATATATATATATATATATATATATATATATATATATATATATATATATATATATATATATATATATATATATATATATATATATATATATATATATATATATATATATATATATATATAGCATTCTAACCCTACATAAAAAGGGTTAGACTGCTATATGAGCAATATAGCATATCTGCAATATCTTAGGAACAACTTGTGAGGATCGATCTGAAGCTTTCAGGGTGTTAGTAGAAGAAGGCAAGTTGAACTCATATTTGTGTCTATAAGGGGGGGGGGTGTTGGGTTCAAAAAAATGTGTGCGTCCGATCTGCCTAAAAGTTTCGGCACTTTTAGCCCTAGTAGATCTTTGCGGTGAAGTAGTAGGGTAAGTTAAGTACAGGAAGTTAAACACAGACTATCAAAATAGCGAATCTATAATATGTAGTAAACGAATCGGGGGTAAAAGTTAAAATTTTCAGGGGGTGTTTGAGAAGGGCAAGGGGACTCAAAACATTTTTTTTGGGAAAAGGGATAAGAGTGAAAAGGCACTTTTGACTGCTAAATAGTGGTTCGTTTGAAAAAAAAGACTGATAATTTTTCTTAAACTTTTGACTTTTATATCTCTAAACTATCGGGTCAAGGGGACCCTTGTGCATAGAAAAGTCAACAGCAAAAATTGTGTCGGTCGAAAATGGACACACATGTTGCTTTTCTTGATCAGCTAGACTCTTAATACTTTTGCTCTGCCCAGCGACTTGCCTTCGAATATATTTAGTGGTTCTACATCAAAACACTAAAAGATTAGGGACGCACAAAAAACGGAACCTTAAATTTCGTCTCCCCAATCGGCTTAAAAATGACAATCCGTAAGTTTCTTGACCAGGTGAACCCCTATGCAGAATACTTAACTTGAAAATAATCTGGTTGTATCGGCTCCTGAGGCCCAAAAATGGGTCCAAACTTAATATCGTCTCTGTTTGGCCTGTTACTAGGATGGCATTTAGACAGGACCAATAAAACATACCCCAATACAAACAAAATTATTTTGAGGTTTGTTTGTAATTATTTGTTTGTATCAAATCAAATCGAGATTTGATTTATTTGTAATTATTTGAGATTTGTGACACCTGACACCGAGCCAATATTTTTTTTTTCTTGGGTTTGTTTAGACTTAGAGGGCACGTAGACAGAGACGCGAGACCTCGATGAAGACAATGTATGGTGGACCAAAGGAACCTAAGAGGAAAAAATTACGACATAAATGATTATAACTATGACATTATGACATTATGATTATGACATTTTGATTATGGTTATGGGTATGACATTATCATAAATGATTATGACATTATGATATAAATTTATGACATAAATTTAACTGTATTGATTCTTTAAACCCCAAAATGCGCGAGAGATTATAGGTGAAAAGATTTTAGGATAAGTAGACTGACAGGCGATCTGAATGAAGAAAATATATCTTTGAAGGGGAAATATCATTATATCGACCCTTAGCTCGAAAAATTCAATTACGCAATACCGCCAGGTTAGTCGGGTTTCCAAAAAACAGAAAAATTGGATTCCGCCAGTAAAATTTAGCCTAACTGCTAAAAAAGCTTAATAACAATTTAAAACTTCTAAATTCATGCCCCCTGGCGAGAGTGAGCACAGTACAAAGGAAAATGGTCGTGGAAAGGCGGAAATGTGTTAAGTGACAGACTTCCGCCCTTTTCCACGGTCATTTCTACGACCACTCACAAATCTGTGCATAATATGCATAGTGTTTATGAGGGCTCTTGGAGTGAAGGCTGACACCGCGAGCGAGCGGAGGGAGGTGACAAAAAGTCGGCAAAGTCAGTGTTAGCTTTGGATAAATTGTTGGTATAGATGTAAATTTTCGGAACTGTTTATTGCTAGTTGCTATCGTCAGCCACGTTTCTTACTTGTAGCTTAATTTCTTTCTTTCATTTCCTTTCTATCACACGTAAATATCTATTCTGTGATTAAGTTCACCCATCTGTGATTTTAAAGGAAAAATTAATACTTTTTACCATGATGAAAGTTTCCTTATTCGCTCAATTTGAAAGTTCAGTATTTTGTTTTTTGCTGGATTTTCTGTCTAGTTTTTTCTCCCAGTGGATGATACTTTATGTGCTGTTATTGACATCTCAGCATTTTTCTATCAAATTTAGCAATGGGAATTTTTGGCCAAACTTTCAGTTTGAATGATAATCATTAAATTCAATAATTTCTCGCTTTATGAGAAATAATAAATACAAATTATATTTAAATATTATATTAATATTTAATATATAAATTTATTAATATATAAATTGCATTTATATTTATATTTAAATATAAATATAAAAAAAGAGGAGTAGGAGTTAATATCAGTAGTAAGAAGAACGCCCTTGAGGAGTTTCAAAGTGATCAGAGAGAGAGAAATTCATTTTTATTAAATATCAATATTCACGAAAAAAAACATATCAAACAGACCTACCACAAACAAATCTATACAGATTTGTTTGTGGCAGGACTCACTATTTTACTCACTCATATATATATTGAAAAAAAAACTTACTCACATATATAATGGAAAAAAATAATAATAATAATAATGCAATCAAATAAATAAATAAGAAATAAACCTCATGGGAACCACAAACCAATCCTTACAGAAGACAAAATACAGAATACCGCCCGCCCCCCCCCTCAGCCATCCCTATTCATTAAGAAATTCTTTAACCTATTTTTAAAAGAGGACAGACTCTCAGCCATCCTAGTGCTTTCCGGAAGACTGTTCCATACCGATACACCCACATGCCTAAATACAAAACTAGACCTAGCAGTGTGTCGTCTCTCTTGTACTAGGTCCGCGGAATTCCTTGTATCATAAGAATGGTACGCAGAATTCGATGATAAAAGTAGAATGCTTATATTGAATTTGCGTACAGCACTAGGAATTCCCATGTTATTTGCGTACAGCACGTTCTTTGATGTCTTTCCAGAGCATGTACTTATGGATTTGGGTGGATTATGTTTCTTCCTATCCTATTATAAGGGCTTATGTTCCCTCTCATGTTATTTTAAGGGCTTACGTTCCCTCCCATGCTATTTTAAGGGCTTATGTTCCCTCCCATGCTATTAAAAGGGCTTATATTCCCTCCCATGTTATTCTAAGGGTTTATATTCCCTCCCATGCTATTTTAAGGGCTTATATTCCCTTCCATGCCATTCTAAGGGTTTATGTTCCCTCCCATGACATTTTATGGGCTTATGTTCCCTCCCATGCTATTCTAAGGGTTTATGTTCCCTCCCATGCTATTATAAGGGCTTATGTTCCTTCCATTGTTATTCTACGGGACCTCTACACCTTTTCAAAGAGAGTCAGTCCTCCCTCAGATAGTTTGACGTAGAAATTGCCAAAAAAATTAAGTTTTGAGGAGATTACGTTCCTTGGCACCTTTTCATGTTTTCAATCAGATGGGTTTTTGAAAGCACAGTGTGTACATGTGTGTAGGCTTTGTTATTTAAAAAATTGGACGCTACAATCAGAATTCTTTGATTAACATTTGCAAAAAAAAGGGGGTAATGGATTTGTGAATTGGAGTGTATGTTTGATATCACCAGGCACGTGTGAGGGAATTTTTTTGTTGGTGGGGGGCTTAAAAAGTCAAAAATGGGGTGAACTACATTAGTTTCTAAGACGGATCATGAAAATTCCAAGGTTTTGTGCACCAAGAATGGACCGGAGGTAGCCTCCCCATACATACAAAAATGGATATCGCTAGAATATTTTAAGTGTAAGCTTTGTTATTTAAAAAATTGGACGCTACAATGAGAATTCTTTGATTGACATTTGCAAAAAAAGGGGTAATAGATTTGTGAATTGGAGTGTAGGTTTGACATCACCAGGCACGAGCGAGGGAAATTTTTTGTTGGAGGGGGGGCATAAAAAGGCAAAAATGGGGTGAACTACATTAGTTTATAAGACGGATCGTGAAAATCCCAAGGTTTTGTGTACCAAGAATGGACCGGAGGTAGCCTCCCCTACATACACGAATGGATATCGCTAGAATATTTTAAGTGTAGGCTTTGTTATTTAAAAAATAACGCTACAATCAGAATTCTTTGATTAACATTTGCAAAAAAAAGGGGGGTAATAGATTTGTGAATTGGAGTGTAGGTTTGACATCACCAGGCATGTGCGAGGGAAATTGTTTGTTGGAGGGGGGGGCTTAAAAAGGCAAAAATGGGTGAACTACATTAGTTTATAAGACGGACCATGAACATCCGAAAGTTTTGTGTACCAGGAATGAACCAGAAGTAGCCTCCCCTACATACACGAATGGATATCGCTAGAATATTTTAAGTGTAGGCTTTGTTATTTAAAAAATTGGACGCTACAATTAGAATTCTTTGATTGACATTTGCAAAAAAAAAAGGGTAATAAATTTGTGAATTGGAGTGTAGGTTTGGCATCACCAGGAACGTGCGAGGTAAGTTTTTTATTGGAGGGGGGACATAAAAAGGCAAAAAGGGGTGAACTGCATAAGTTTATAAGACGGATCATGAAAACCCCTAGGTTTTGTGTATACCAGGAATGGACCAGAAGTAGCCTCTCTTACGTACACGAATGGATATCACTAGAATATTTTTAGTGTAGGCTTTGTTATTGAAAAAATTGGACGCTACAGTCCGAATTCTTTGATTAATATTTGCAAAAAAAAGCGGTAATAGGTTTTTGAATTGGAGTGTACGTTTGACATCACCAGGCACGTGCGAGGGAAATTTTTTTTTGGAGGGGGGACTTAAAAAGGCAAAAATGGGTGAACTACATTAGTTTATAAGACGGATCGTGAAAATCCCAAGGTTTTGTGTACCAAGAATGGACCGGAGGTAGCCTCCCCTACATACACGAATGGATATCGCTAGAATATTTTAAGTGTAGGCTTTGTTATTTAAAAAATTGGACGCTACAATCAGAATTCTTTGATTAACATTTGCAAAAAAAAGGGGTAATAGATTCGTGAATTGGAGTGTAGGTTTGACATCACCAGGCACGTGCGAGGGAAATTTTTTGTTGGAGGGGGGGGCTTAAAAGGCAAAAATAGGGTGAACTACATTAGTTTATAAGACGGATCGTGAAAATCCCAAGGTTTTGTGTACCAAGAATGGACCGGAGGTAGCCTCCCCTACATACACAAATTGATATCGCTAGAATATTTTAAGTGTAGGCTTTCTTATTGAAAAAATTGGACGCTACAATCAGAATTCTTTGATTGACATTTGCAAAAAAAAGGGGTAATAGATTTGTGAATTGGAGTGTAGGTTTGACATCACCAGGCACGTGCGAGGGAAATTTTTGTTGGAGGGGAGACTTAAAAAGGCAAAAACGGGTGAACTATATTAGTTTATAAGACGAATCGTTAAAATCCCAAGGTTGTGTGTACCAAGAATTGACCAGAGGTAGCCTCTCCTACGTACACGAATGGATATTACTAGAATATTTTAAGTGTAGGCTTTGTTATTTAAAAAATTGGACGCTACAGTCCGAATTCTTTGATTGATATTTGCAAAAAAAGGGGTAATAGATTTGTGAATGTCGGATAAAATTAACAAAATATAAGTATCAGAGTGAATAATTTTTTTTTATTAACATCCTTTGGCAGATACATCGGATAAAATTGACGAAATGTAAGCATCAGGGTGACTAAATTCTATATCAACATCCTTTTCTCGGATACGTAGGATAAAATTGACAAATTCTAAGTGTTAGAGTGAATAATTTTTTTTATCAACATCCTTTGGCAGATACATCGGATAAAATTGACAAAATCTACATTTCAGAATGAATAAATTCATTATCAACATCCTTTGTCGAATATGTCGGATAAAATTGACAAAATATAAGTGTCAGAGTGAATAAATTTTTTTTTTCAACATCATTTGTCAGATACATCAAACAAAATTGACAAAATCTAAATTTCAGAATGAATAAATGCTTTGAAAACAATCTTTTATCTGATATGTCGGATAAAATTGACATAATCTAAGTATAAGAGTGACTAAATTCTATATCAACATCGTTTTCTCAGATACATAGGATAAAATTGACAAATTCTAAGTGTTAGAGTGAATAAATTTTTTTATCAACATCCTTTGGCAGATACGTCGGATAAAATTGACAAAACCTAAATTTCAGAATTAATAAATTCAATATCAACATCGTTTGTCGAATATGTCAGATAGAATTGATAAAATATAAGTGTCAGAGTGAATTTTTTTTTTCAACAACATCTTTTGCCAGATACATCGAATAGAATTGATAAAATATAAGTGCCAGAGTGAATAATTTTTTTTTTTATCAACATCCTTTGTAAGATACATCAAATAAAATTGACAAAATTTAAATTTCAGAATAAATAAATGCTTTAACGACATCCTTTATCGGATATGTTGGATGAAATTGATAAAATCTAAACATGAGAGTGCCTAAAATCAAAATCAAAATCATCTTCTCTGAACCAAAGTATACAATTGACAGAGTCTACGTATCAGAGTGAATAAATTTTTTTATCAAAATAATTTTTTAGGATAAATAGGATAAAATTAAAAAAATCTGAATTTCAGAATTAATAAATTCATTATCAAAATCCTTTGTCTGATATGTCGGATAAAATTGACAAAATCTAAATTTATGAATGAATAAATGATTTAACAATATACTTAATTGGAAGTGTCTAATAAAACTGGCAAAATCTAATTATTAAAAGAACTAAATTATATCATACCACAAATTTCTTATATACAAGGGAAATAATTGAAAAAATACAATTGTCAGACTTAATAATTTTTTTTTATCAGCACCCTTTTCCATATACATCAAATAAACTTGAAAAAATCCAAATTCCAGAATGGATTAATATTTTAACAGCATATTTTATTGGATATGTCGGATAAAATTGACAAAATCTAAGTATCAAAGTGACTAAATTCTATATCAACATCCGTTTCTCGGATATAAAAATTGACAAATTCTAAGTGTTAGAGTGAATAATTTTTTTTTATCAACATCCTTTGCCAGATACATCGGATAAAATTGACAAAATCTAAGTATCATAGGGAATAAATTCATTATCAACATCCTTTGTTGGATATGTCACATAAAATTGACAAAATATAAGTATCAGAGGGAATAATTTTTTTATCAATAACCTTTGCCAGCAAAATCGAATAGTATTGGCATAATTTAAGTGTCAGAGTGAATAATTTTTTTTTAGCAACGTGCTTTGTCAAAAACATCGAATAAAAATATACAAAATTTAAATATTAGAATGAATAAATTCTTTAACAACATCCCCCCCTCCGGCGCGCCGGAGGGGGGCATTAAATAGTGGAATTTATGGGGATACACACACACACAGAGACGACACACACATAGCGAGGACACATGCACAGAGACGACACACACAGAGACTACGTGCGCGCACGTAACCTCGTCTAAATTAACCTACAAAAATGAAATAAAGTTATTTCAACTGTGCTTGTCTCTCTCACTATGTATGCAACATCGTAGTGTACACTCCATGTCTTTCTTGTCAATTTTACATGATTTAGCTGATAAAAAATATTGATAATGCATTTAAAGGATGTTGATCAAGCCTATGTTCAGTCTGATGCTTAACTATTGTTAATTATATCCCATGTATCCAAGAAAATGATGTTGATATAGAATTTATTCACTCTGATTCTTAGATTTTATCAAGTTTATCTGACATATCTGACAAAGGCTGTTGATAATGAATTTAGTAGCTCTGACACTTAGATTTTGTCAACTTTATTTGACGTAACTGGCAAAGGATGTTCATATAAAAAAATATATTCACTCCAACTCTTAGATTTTGTCTACTTTAATCCATGAATCCGAGAAAAGGATGTTGATGTAGAATTTCATCTTTCTGATGCTTAGATTTTGTCAATTTTATTCTGAAAATTTGATGAAGGATGTTGTTAAAGCATTTATTCATTGTGATATTTAGATTTTTTCAATTTTTATTCGATGCTTTTGACAAAGCATGTTGATAAAAAAAATTATTCACTTTTACACTTAGATTCTGCAAATTTTTTTCGATGTTGTTGGCAAATAATGTTGATAAAAAAAAATTAGTCACTCTCATACTTATATTTTTTAAGCTTTATCCGACATATCTGACAAACAATGTGCAACCTGAATTTATTCCCTCTAACAATTATCTCTCGCTAATTTCATTAACTTTATATGGCAAACGATTTTGATAAAAAAAAAATTATTCACTCTGACACTTAGATATTGTCAATTTTTTTCATATATATTTTAGAAAAGGATGCTGATATAGTATTTAGTCATCCTGATACTTCGATTTTGTCAATTTTATCAGACCCATTCGATAAAGGATGTTGTTAAAGCATTTATTTATTCTGAAATTTAGATTTTGTCAATTTTATTTGATGTACGAGACATCTGACAAATGATGTTGATAAAAAAAAATTATTCTCTCTAACACTTAGATTCTGTCAATTTTATTTTATGTATCCGAGAAAAGGATGTTGAGATAGAATTTAGTCACTGTAATACTTAGATTTTGTCAATTTTATTCGATATATTTGATAATTGGATATTGTTATAGCATTTATTCATTCTGAAATTTAGATTTTGTCAATTTTATCCGACGTATCCGACAAAGGATGTTGATAATGAATTTATTCATTCTGAAATTCAGATTTTGTCAATTTTATCCTATGTATCCGAGAAAAGGATGTTGATGAAAAAATGTATTCACTCTGACACTTAGACTCTGTCAATTTTATCCTATGTATCCGAGAAAAGGATGTTGATATAGATTTTAGTCACTCTCATACTTAGATTTTGTCAATTTCATCCGATATATCCCATAAAGGATGTTGTTAAAACATTTATTTTTTTTGTAATTTTGATTTTGTCCATTTTATTTGATTTATCCGACAAAATTTGATGATAAAAAAAAATTATTCACTCAGGCACTAATATTTTATCAATTTAATTCGTATTATCTGGCAAAGGATGTTGTTAAAAAAAATATTCACTCTGATACTTATATTTTGTCAATTTTATCCGACATATTCGAAAAACGATGTTGATATTGAATTTATTGATTCTAAAATTTAAATTTTGTCAATTTTATCCGACGTATCTGCCAAAGGATGTTGAAAAGAAAATTTATTAACTCTAACACTTAGATTTTTCCAATTGTATACTATGTATCTGAGAAAACGAAGTTGATATATAAGTAAGTCACCCCTATACTTGGAATATGTTAATTTTATCCGAATTATAAGATAAGACATTATTATTAAAGCATTTATTTATTCTGAAATTTAGATTTTGTCAATTCTATTTGATGTATCCGACAAAAGATGTTGATAAAAAAAAATGATTCACTCTGACACTTATATTTTGTCAATTTTATCCGACATATTCGACAAAGGATGTTGATAATGAATTTATTCATTCTGCAATGTAGATTTTGTCAATTTTATCCGATGTGTCTGCCAAAGGATGTTGATAAAAAAAAATTATTCACTCTAACACTTAGAATTTGTCAATTTTTTCCTCTATATCCGGGAAAAGGATGTTGATATAGAATTTAGTCACTCTGATGCTTACAATTTGTCCATTTTACCTGATATATCTGCCAAAGGATGTTAATAAAACAAAATTTATTTACTCTGATACTTACATTTTGTCAATTTTATCCAACATTTCCGAAAAAGGATTTTGATATAGAATTTGTTCAATCTGAAATTATATCTTGTCAATTTTATTTGATGTGTCTGACCAAAGGATGTTATCGAATTTACTTTTTTTTAAAAATGTGACTCAAAGACGTTTCGTTCTTTTCTCTGGCTTGAAATTGCATACAAACGAGCCAATCAGGTGTTACAATCCTTTTTTTTGCTCAAAATTCGACAACGCAACGACGGTTAGGCTAGTTTATTTTACATGATATTTCTAAAGCCAATTAAGATGAAGGAATGTCTTCAAAGTCAAGGCTATAAGAAAAAAAAGTTCTGGATATTTTTTGTCAGTTTGTAGTCTACGCACTAATATCAATATCACTAATGATTCTATTTGAACTTTCTCCAAGTTGATCAAGTTGGTCTCTAAAGGGTTCATGATAAAAAAAAAATAGCGCACGCCATGCTGAATGTGCTTTCAAAATCCGTCTGGTCGAAAGCATGTTTGTTATCGTTAATGATTTCCAAAGATGTAAGAAAATTATGGAAAATACACTTCTCTGGTTCAAATCTGAAACTTTAGTCTATTTTTGGATCGAAAAATAAAACTATTTCTATAAAATCTGAGCTAATAAGGGTTTTTGGCCGTAAACTCTAGTTTCTTGTAAGAAAATTATGGAAAATACAGTGTAACCGAGTCTCTCAAACCCCGTAAAGCTCTTTTAACAGATACAAGAACTACTTATTTAACACAAAAATTTCATTTTTAATGGGCACCAAGTAAAGAAAAACCACACGGAATCAGACAACCGAGTCTCTCAAACCCCTTAAAGCTCTTTTAACAGATACAAGAACTACCTATTGAACACAAAAATTTCGTTTTTAATGCACACAAAGTAAAGAAAAACCACACGGAATCAGGCAACAGAGTCTCTCAAACTCCGTAAAACTCTTTTAAAAGATACGAGAACTACTTAATTAAGACACAAATTTCGTTTTAAATGGGCACTAAGTAAAAAAAAACCACACGGACTCAGGCAACCAAGTCTCCTGTAAAGCTCTTTTAACAGATACAAGAACTACTTATTTAACACAAAAATTTCGTTTTTAATGCACAGCAAGTAAAGAAAAACCACACGGAAGCATGCATACTAGTCTCGCTCACACCGTAATGATATTTTAAATGAAAAAAGAAAGTCTTATTTAACACAAAGAAGTTGTTTTTAAGTGGTATCGAGTAAAGAAAAACCACATACGGTCAGGCAACCAAGATCCTCAAACTTTGTAAAGCTCTTTTAAAAGATACAAGTAAAACGTATATAAGACAAAAGTTTCGTATTTAATGGGCACCATGTAAAGAAAAATCACATGGAATCAGGCAACTGAGCCTCTCAAAAGAAACAAGAACTACTTATTTAACAAAAAAATCGTTTTCTAGTGGGCACCAAGTAAAGAAAAACCACACGGAATCTGGACATTTGCAAAAAAAATGTCAATCAAAGAATTCTGATTGTAGCGTCCAATTTTTTAAATAACAAAGCCTACACTTAAAATATTCTAGCGATATCCATTCGTGTATGTAGGGGAGGCTACTTCCGGTTCATTCTTGGTACACAAAACCTTGGGATTTTCACGATCCGTCTTATAAACTAATGTAGTTCACCCATTTTCGCCTTTTTAAGCCCCCCCCTCCAAAAAAAAAATTTCCCTCGCACATGCCTGGTGATGTCAAACATACACTCCAATTCAAAAACCAATTACCCCTTTTTTTTCAAATATTAATAAAAGAATTTGGACTGTAGCGTCCAATTTTTTAAATAACAAAGCCTACACTTAAAATATTCTAGTGATATCCATTCGTGTACGTAGGAGAGGCTACTTCTGGTTCATTACTGGTACACAAAACCAACGGGTTTTCAAGATCCGTCTTATAAACTTATGCTGTTCACCCTAGTTTTGCCTTTTTAAGTCCCCTCTCCAACAAAAAATTTACCTCGCTCGGTCCTGGGGATTTCAAACCTGCACTCCAATTCAAAAACCAATTACCCCTTTTTTTCGCACATGTTAATCAAAGAATTCTGATTGTAGCGTCCAATTTTTTAAATAACATAACCTTCACTTAAAATTTTCTAGCGATATCCATTTGTGTATGTAGGGGAGGCTACCTCCGGTCCATTCTTGGTACACAAAACCTTGGGATTTTCACGATCCGTCTTATAAACTAATGTAATTCACCCTATTTTTGCCTTTTTAAGCCCCCCCCCCCCCTCCAACAAAAAATTTCCCTCGGACGTGCCTGGTGATGTCAAACCTACACTCCAATTAAAAAACCTATTACCCCCTTTTTTTTGCAAATATTTATCAAAGAATTCTGATTGTAGCGTCCAGTTTTTTTAATAACAAAGCCTACACTTAAAATATTCTAGTAATATCCATTCGTGTACGTAGGGGAGGCTACCTCCGGTCCATTCTTGGTACACAAAACCTTGGGATTTTCACGATCCGTCTTATAAACTAATGCAGTTCACCCATTTTTGCCTTTTTAAGTCCCCCCTCCAAAAAAAAACTTCCCTCGCACGTTCCTGGTGATGCCAAACCTACACTCCAATTCAAAAATCTATTACCACTTTTTTCGCAAATGTTAATCAAAGAAATTCTGATTGTAGCGTCCAATTTTTTAAATAACAAAGCTTACACTTAAAATATTCAAGCGATATCAATTTGTGTACGTAGGGGAGGCTACCTCCGGTCCATTCCTGGTACACAAAACCTTGGGATGTTCAAGATCCGTCTTATAAACTAATGTAGTTCACCCCATTTTTGCCTTTTTAAGCCCCCCCCCCTCCAACAAAAAATTTCCCTCGCACGTGCCTGGTGATGTCAAACCTACACCCAATTCACGAATCTATTACCCCCTTTTTTTTGCAAATGTTAATCAAAGAATTCTGATTGTAGCGTCTAGTTTTTTAAATAACAAAGCCTACACTTAAAATATTCTAGAAATATCCATTCGTGTGTGTAGGGGAGGCTACCTCCGGTTAATTCCTGGTACACAAAACCTTGGGATTTTCACGATCCGTCTTATAAACTAATGTAGTTCACCCCATTTTTGCCTTTTTAAGCCCCCCCTCCAAAAAAAAATTTCCCTTTCACGTGCCGGGTGAGTTCAAACCTACACTTCAATTCACAAATTTATTACCTCTTTTTTTTGCAAATGCCAATCAAAGAATTCTGATTGTAGCATCCAATTTTTTAAATAACAAAGCCTACACACATGTACACACTGTGCTTTCAAAAACCCATCTGATTGAAAACATGAAAGGTGCCAAGGAACGTAATCTCCTCAAAACTTAATTTTTTTGGCAATTTCTACGTCAAACTGTCTGAGGGAGGAGTGACTCTCTTTGAAAAGGTGTAGAGGTCCCGTAGAATAACAATGGAAGGAACATAAGCCCTTAGAATAGCATGGGAGGTAACATAAACCCTTAGAATAGCATGAGAGGTAATAAAAACCCATAAAATGGCATGCAAAGGGATAGAGACCCTTAGAATGGAATGGGAGAGGACATAAGCGCTTAAAATAGCATAGGAGAGAATATAAACCCTTAGAATAGGATGAGAGGCAACAAAAGCCCTTAAAGTAGTTTGGGAAGGAACATAAGCCCTTATAATAGCATGGGTTTCTTAAAATCCAAAGCTTTCTTAAAATCAATAAAAATAATTAAAGGAGTAGAGCCGCTCTCGAATACATTGTTTAAAACATCAAGAAGGTGGTGTACTGCATGACTAGTAGAATGAGATTTTCGGAATCCAAGTTGCGTGTCACATAAAAACCCAAGAGAATTAATGTAAGAATATAGTTTCTTATGAAAAACTTTTTCAAATATGTTTGAGAACAGTGGCGAAATCGATATAGGTTTCCAGCTGGACTTTTCTAATTTGTCACCACCTTTATGTAAAGGTATAATGTTTACTTGTTTTAAAGCATCTGGGAACTGATCTTTTTCCATAGATAGGTTCACCAAGTACAGAAGACAAGGCAGAAGGTAAGCGGCGACGGCCTTAAATGCCTTAAGGCTAAGACCGTCAATTCCTGCTGAATTCGATTTTATTGTTTTCAGTGCGTCCTCGAGATCAGACTGAGTGCACTTTACGAATTTCATGGAACGACCTTCCCCACGATCATCAATAAACAGCTCATTTTTATACCCATGGTCGGCAACATCATTTTTAACATCAATTCCAACATTTGAAAAATATTTACAAAACTCATCACTAACACCTTCCTTACCTTTAACTTGTTTTTCACCGACTACAAGTTCATCCACTGGGTCTATAGAGTTATTACCACGTAGTGCCTCGTTTATCACTCGCCAAGTTTCATTAACATCACCGTTTTTATCATGAAACTTCTCTGAATAATAATGTTTCATTGATGACCTTCCGAGGGAATTCACATTGTTCCGAATTTTCCGAAATTCTTCAAGGTTTTTTTGCGTTGGAGAATCCAGGTACAACCGATAAAGTCCGTTCCGTTCACTAATTTTTTCCGAAATTTTATTCGTCACCGACGGTTTCTTTGGGACATTTTTCTTCTTACGAACAACCTTCACAGGGCAACACTAATCAAAAATAGGTGACAATATTTTTAAAAAAGTGTCAAACGCCGCCGATGCGTTTTCTTTTTTATTCATAATTTCGTCCTAAGAAACTTTACTTATCTCTTCTTGAAACTGTTTAATGGTTTCCGGCTTAAGATCCCTAACTGTTGTTTTCTCCATCTTAAAAACCTTTTTTCCAGTGTCCCGAATTACGCACTCCAAAGGAAGAACCAAAGGAAGAACCATCAGAACCTGGACATATGATCACGTCGCAATAACTTTTCGGTATAAGGTTCGCCGATAAATAAATATTATCAATAAGGGTAGCCGACTGACTAGTAACCCGTGTCGGTATTTCAGCTATCGGAAAAAAAATGGTGCGACATCATAAGATTAAAAAAATTAAGGATAGAACTACTTAAATTAAGAAGATTAAAATTAAAAATCACCAATAAAAACCCGATCCAATTTCGTCGCCGCTTTATCGGAAATAAACTTATCAAAATCGCAAAGAAAATCCTCCAGATGAGCACTAGGTGGCCGGTATACTAAACAAACTAACAACTTTTTCTTCCCCGAAACTTCAATCTCAATAGAAAAAGTTTCGATCTTACCTTCAATCCAACAATTTAAGTCCTTCTTTACTATGTATCTTATTTGATCCTTAATTATAAATGCAAGTCCACCCCGCATCATAGAATTTCTTGATTTTGAAACCAGCTGGTACCCTGGAAAAGTATATGATGGGAGAAAGCTATCCTGTGTAAGAAAAGATTCGCATATACCCAACATATCAATTTTATCACAACATGAAGTAAGAAGGTTTGACACTTCAGAAAAATTTGACGTGATGTGACAGTTCCACTGACCAATACATAAATCCATATTTGTCACATTAATTACATTACTATTCATAATATCAACATATCTACTATGCCTCATCGGCCTAACATTAACTTCAGCTGGATCATTTGCCAGTATTGCCACGCGAGAAAACAATACGTCATCAATACGAAATGGATTATTTTCAAGTGACTTGAAATGCGAAGGGTTAATACACGAAGCGATAAAAATTATTTAACTTCACTGACAATAAATGATTATATGCCCCTGGTTGACGGAGGACAAAATCTATCAATGGAAAACTAATGCTAAACTGTAAAAATAAATGAAGAGCCAATGATACGTAACTAAAATTGTTACAAGCAGGAATGAACTTAGGAAGATATACTAACTAATAATATATGCAAAAAATGACGCGCGCATCAGAAGATTTCTTCTAGCGACCAGAGCCTCCGGGGTGAAGAATCGCTAGTTTCACCAACGAAAATTTAACCTTGGTCAGACCATACACAATTGTTCCCAAATTTATATCTAGCCGCATATAAAATATCCCGCTTCTTGCGCCGTTGGTTTTCACTCAAAAACATCCCGCTTTTTGCAAGTTTAGGCTTAGCTTTGAACATAGACTTTGCAATCTCTTTGTTACGGAGCTTCACTATAACTAGCGCTACTCTGTCAGGTTTACTTGCAGGGTTGTTATTCAGGCTCAGTCAATGTACAATAATAACATCGGAGTCGACAATATTTACAAGGCCCATTTTTTCGCGGATCACACTCCGGATGGTACTGTTTATTTCGACAGTAGCGGGTTGCTTAACACCATGAAATAGACGTGAGTCCATTTTCCCCTCTTATTCGAAATCGTCCAATTTATTTTCGAAACTACGAACTTTATCTTCAAGCCAATTAATCTAATGCGTGACTCCGTTGAGATATTTTTCCAGAAGCAAAAATTTGGGGATATATTCCACAATGATTACATCACAGATCTCAGAGACAATAATTTACGTCGGAAAGTTACCAACCCCTCATTCATTTGACTTTTCCTGTACCTTGCGCTGAATATCCTACCTAATGTTTTCTTTCATTTGAGCAATTTCTTGCTTAGACGCTACCAATTGAGCTCGAAGTTTACTCACATCAGCATAAGCACTGTTGTCAGATCCGGCCTTATCTCTGCCGCTTTGATTTTAGCTTTTTTCAATACGTCAAGATAAATTTGCAAAAAAGAACGAAGTCCTTCGAACGCTTTTTTTACTCCTTCCGTGATCTTCTTGGGTGCCTACTCTTTGTTACTCTCGTAATCTACGAGTTGGTCCTCTATGATGAGTTGCTGATCTTGCGACTCATAACAGAATACCCGATACTTCGTTGAACCCTTTGCAGTCTTCGCCGTCTCAATAATCCTGACTGGCCAAAGGGGATACCCCGCAAATCGTGCTAAAGCTATGTCACCTTCCTTAAACTAGTTAGATGAAGGAGCCATTACGAAAATGAATAAAGTCGCTAAACAAAGACTTACACGCAAGGGGGGCTTTTAATTCCCCCACTTTCCAATAAACGCCTTCTAAATATCCAAATTAAAGCTGTGAATCGTAACCACGAGTATTCACAGAATTGAATCAGCAGCCAAAGAATATCTAACTAGCCAAAGAACCTGTTGGCCGACACCCATAAAAACGAAAAAAAGGCGTAGTGTAAGTCTTTTATGAGGACCACAGAAAACATATTTTGCCTACTTTCCCCTATCACAAAATCTTAAGTCCCTTTAACTCCCCCCTTCCCACAAAAAATATTTTGGCTATTTTTCTGAAATTTGGGGATCGGTTCGATCCCCCAGGCGCGAATAAAACAGGGTGTTCCCTCTTATGATATTCGGAAACCAATTGAAGTCCGATCGTAAGGTGCTCCGGAGAAATATTGGCTTCAGCTACTCGTTGTATAGCTTCAGGTGGTTGGATAGATGTGTTGGACACTCATCAGTTGTATAAAATAAGATTATACATACATACACACACACACACACATATATATATATATATATATATATATATATATATATATATATATATATATATATATATATATATATATATATATATATATATATATATATATATATATATATATATATATATATATTTATATATATATATATATATATATATATATATATATATATTATATATATATATATATATATATATATATATATATATATATATATATATATATATATATATATATAACTATAGATGGAATGTTATAACATGCCTATTATATAACATATAATGTATTAGTGCCGGGAGCCCGAGCCTTGTTCGGGCCCGGCACTCGGCTCAAGGCGGACTTGCGTATATTTTATTCTCTAATTTCGTATTAGCATGCTGTTTCTTGTTCCATAACTTTTTCTTTAGCTGTTCAGAGTCATTTGTCATCTTGTGTGGTCTTTGATACTAAAAACGATGCGACCACTCCTTGGGGAGGGGGGGGGAATGGTGCAATCTATACTCTTGAAATGTATCCAAATATAACGTCATCCAAGTGATTTTTTTTTCTCCAAAATTAAGGCTCAAAACGAATGTTCTCATACTCGTGACCTATCGAGAAAATATAGAGGCGTTTTCAAGAAAAAAATATGAATAAATCCATGCACAGTTGCTCGTTTAAAATGAGTGGATATATGTATAAATATATTATTTGTATAATATGTTGTATACGTATGTATTATATAATGGGTTAAATACATAGCTGCTACCATTATTAGTATTTTATTGAAACCCGTCTTTTGTACAAAAAGACAATGACGGAGCACTGCAAAGAGAAAAAAAAGCAAAATGTCACTATACAACCATGACAAGGTAAGTATACTTCAAGAAGTTGGCTCCAAGCATGTCTTGAAATCTTGTGGCTGTGTTTCTCGGTAAGTTTAGTAACAGCTACAGTAGGATTTGCTATAATTATAATAATAATTTGTTTTTGCCCTCTTTCGATACATTATAAAAATGCACTAGAGGAGTACAAACAAAGAGAGAAAAACACAAATAGTTAACGATTATACAGTACCAGCATGTCTAACGAAAAAAGGACAAACAAGTGGAAACTTAAATCAACACTAAAATACAGGACCTATCGATCTACCCAGCCGTATATAATAAATGGTTAAACAGAAAATCAAATAATTTCTTACATCGGTCATCATAGCTATGTGAAGACTGTTGATGAGTTTAGAATTGCGTGAGTAGAGAGGGAGGTGCTACTCGTGTCCCTCACCCCTGCTGCCACCTACAACTTTTTTTAACACCATATATTGGCACGAGAACCACGTGGTTTATGGTTTTTGTCAATGAGAATGAAAAAAAAGGACTTTTGTCACATTTATGTATGTTTTCATGGATGGTTATATGTGTTGGTCGATTTATTTGATGTTTTTCATGGATGTTTAATGGTTTTTGTCAGTGAGAATTTGAAAAACAGGAACTTTGTCACATTTATGGATGTCATCAGCAATTAATGTCTTTTATATGGTTTTTTCAGTGAGAATGAAAAAACAGGAATTTTCTCACTTGGATTTACATTATCGCGACGGGAAATTATTGATTCTCGAGGAGAGAATTAAGAAACAAACATGGCTTCTTTGATCTTTAGGTGAACCTAGCCTGTAAACTCGATTTACATAATTGCTAGGGGACATTATTGATTCACGAGTGGGGGAATTAAGAAACAAACATGGCTTCATTAATCTTTAGGCCTGAGGGATTTATTTATTATTGTTGTTTTTGGACAAGTGCATGCTAGGGGTGAATGTCAAGGTGTCCTGGAATAGGAAACAGTTAGATCACATGTTTCCTTCTCAGCCAATCAGCGACTCGGATACATCCTTCTTCTCAGCCAATCAGAAGGCTGGTTACATATGATTTCCCCATTACATAACAAGTCACCCTTGAGATTTCATATATAACGGACATGCAACATGATTAAATTATCAGAAACTTTCAGAACACAATGGATAGAAGACCTAAAATTATTGATGAACTAGAAGCCATGGCCGCCACAATTAACAATGTAAGTTCAGTTTTCATTTTTATTTTCAAAATAAAATTGTTTTCCTTGGTCACCCTCTACAATATTCGGGTAAAACCCCCCTCCTCCCGATACAAACGTCCCTATATGATTTTTATACTCGATAAAAAGTGTAAAAATAAGCTCATTTTTCGTTAAGTAAAAACCATCCTTCCTTCCCCCTCTGTTTACAACCTTAATTCTGTTTTTGATAAATTCCCTATATTATATAAAAGCAACTGTCAACTTTCTGTCATTCCCTTAATATACTGTCTGCTATGGCTTGACTTACAGATTTCTCGCAACGATTTAAATATCTGATAATTACTGACACCCCTTTAAAGTACATCCGGCTTTGATAAATATACAAGAATTTGGATAGCGACTTAACCAAAGGTTTCTCTGAGAAGGTTAGTTTCGCGTGAAAAGAGAGATAATTGTTAATTAACCTTGTGTGCTTACAGGCTTTGAGTAATTCTATGTGGTATGGAAGCAAGGAAATTAGTTATTTCTAAAATTAATGCCTAACAATATTTTTAGGACATTGGTGAAAGGGGGGGGGTTTGACAATGCCTCAAGTCTAACACCTCCATTGTAAGGTGAAAACAAACTGTTTCTTCGCGTGAAAAGTAAGGGGAGTGAGTTTAAGAAAAAGATACATTGCTTTATTATGCGTAAATTGACTAGCATTTTTACCATATCTTTCGGTGGGGGGGGATATTTTTCCATGTCTTTTCTCAGGGATATTTTCCGTGGGGGTTATTTGCCGTGGGCTTTTTTTCTGGGGGTGTTAAAAATATAAAAACTCGGTCGGATTTTGAACGATTCAGTCAGTCTTATTTCTCAGATTCAAAATGACTCTATATCTTTCGGTGGGGGGAGGGGCTATTTGCCAATGTCTGTTCCGAGGGATATTGTGCTTCGGGGTTCTTTTCCGTGGGGTGTTTTTTTCTGGGAGTGTTATAAATATACAAACTAGGTCGGCTTTGGCACGGATCAATGAGTCTGATTTATACGATTAAACAGTCCGCGAGATCTTTCGGTGGGGGGAGGGGATATTTTCCAATGTCTTGTCTCCGGGGTATTGTCGAGGGGGGCTATTTGCCGTGGGCTTGTTTTCTGGGGGTGTGATAAATATATAAACTAGGTCGGCTTTTGAACGGCTCAGTGAGTCGTAATTCTTCTTTCTCAGATTCAAAAAAGGATTCAATTAGTGTATTTCACGAAATTCTCGTACTTTGTGCTTTCTTAGTGATAAATGTTTTTTCTAGACAAAATTACATGGATGATGATACTAACTTTCTTTCTGTAAAAAAAAGGGGCAAATTTTTTCAATACTAACTTTTTTCTCTTCTTTTTAAGGCAAATTGTGAAGAATGTCAATCGCCTCCACTTGCTAAGAAAGCGAGGGTTAATAATGCGGGCCCTGC